>NC_056546.1:4493878-4797969 GCF_910596095.1 Thunnus maccoyii
GTCGTAGTCTGTTCCTGTCCTGTTTGGTGGCCGATCCGAACCAGACAGTGATGGATGTGCAGAGAACTGACTCAGTGACTGCACTAAGTAACTCAGCAGCCTTTTCTTATCTTGACTCAGACTGGTGGTCTGGGGGTTCAAACCAGGCGGCTTGTCATGCATGTTATAAACTGTCATGTTTCTGTTGTACCTAAATGGGTGTTTGACATCAAGTGCCTTGTATGTAAGCCAGTATCTTGCTGCTTGGAGTTGTGCTGAGCAGATTTTCTCCTCACAAGATCTAGAAACAGCCTTTTCAAATGAGACACACTGAGAGCGTGAGTGTATCAATCGGTGAGTGTGATAGTGCATGTGCTTATGTTTTAAACAGTAAACCTGTATATAAATTACCTCATCAATATTGGAAAAGATTAACAAGAAAAATACATTCACAACCATGCCCACAACAATAATAAAAGCAAGGAGAAAATAAAAACTTGGGTAAAAGCAAACGTGACAAAATTAGTTTTAACTGGGGAGTGAGATTGAGAATCTAAACTAGATCTTAAAAACAAAGGACGTTGTATTAGTAGGGTTATAAAGCAAAGCTACTATCTGTATCTGTGTCTGTTTATGTTTTATCTGTATTCTTATCTGAATTCAGATTATAGTGGAAGTGGCAACTGTGGAGGAGGCTGGGAATGGCAGGATCTGGAATGATGAGACCCTCCTCAGAAAAACAAGACAAGTAACTAATTACTTGTAATTATGACTAGGTGAAAGGAAGAAATCAGGTGAGATTATTAGAGTGTATGTAAAGTCTACATACAAAGGAGATTGAGGTGGATAGACTAATAAATCCTCCAAATTAAATGACCGAATATGTTTTTTGACCGTGTGCAGAACACCATGTAGGGACGTTTTCTAATCTCTCCTACGGGTCATAATTACTATGACTAGATAGCATCTGTCACTCAAACGTAACAATATGATGTTTTTGGGCAGCTGACATTATGACCTGTGTTGTTTTTCTTGTCTCAGATGGACAGGTTGACAGAACATTGATGTCAACATCAATGTTTATAGTCATCAATTGTTTCTCATTGCTTTTTGACCATGATTGTCCCCAAACCTTTACTGTGATGGTTATTAGTGTAGCCATGACGATGAAGGTCCCCTAACTTTCATGATTTGAATTGCTTTTACTGAATGTGAAGAAAGCAACATTTGTTGTTGTAATTTTTGAGTAAATACAGATCAAATTTAACCCAGAATACCATGTACAAAAATTGTAGTAACTGCACCAATTTTTTTTCCATTTTTGTGTTTTGGTGTTTAGGCTGTTTTGAACAGTATTTACGGATATTCTAGGGAGTATTTACAGCCTAGAATGCATTTAATTTTCAACAGTGATTTGTAAGTTGAGAGAGACACAGACTAATGACGTCCTCCTGCCGATAACTGCAGAACGGAGCTTCAGATTTTTCTTTCCCCTTTTAGTAACAGGGGAAGAATAGTTAGACTCATCTCACTGATTAACATGCTTTACAAAAAGATGAATTTAGTTGGTCAGCTCAAAGCCTCAATAATATCTAATTCTTTAAGCCCAAAGAGCACATCTCTGTTTTTTTTATTTATTTTTTTTATTTTAGGCTTTTTAGATCCAGCCAGCGAAGAGATATAAGATCAGGGGTTGTCATGAATCAGATATTTTCTTTTATGCTCCAAAATATGTCTCTGTCCTTCATGGTTTCTATCTGCTTCAGACAATCTTATCATCATTGCTCCATTATTACCTCCTCACCCCTTCCTCCACAAAGTGGCCGCGTGTCACGTCTTCTGTAACCTCAAACAACCCTTTCTTGCCTCAGTCTACCAGACATCTTGGTACATCACTCAAAGTGGGGTCTCTGATTGGTTCCTCTAGCTTCTTTCATTTGCAAGAATGCATTCATTGGATGACACATGCAAATTGTTCCCTTTGATGCCAACTAACGTTCTGTTTTGGGGATTTGTTTACCTCACGACTTTGAATTTTAAACTCCCTGACTAGAAGATACTTATCCTGTTTTTTAGGTATGAAGGTGAAAGATGTCCCATATCGCTGTCACATGGTTAGGAGCCTTTTTTGTTTACTGAGAAAGACTCTTAGAACACCCAAAGTAATTGAAGGACTGTCTAGAAAAACATGTTTATAATCCTCAAACCAAGATATTGACAGCATCCAAATTCTACGGTATGCTGTTGGCATCTGTATCTACATTCTCAAACTCTACCCAGATCTTTTCACAATAAGAATTAAACTGGAATATGGAGCAAATGTTGGCAGAAAGTTCAAACCTGACTTGCTGGTTCATTTCCCCTGCTCCTCTAGGGTGCAAACTACAGCATTAATACATGTGTAAAATGTCAAACTGACCAGTGGTATGTTGCTGCGAGGCTCTATGTAATGTGTGATAAGTTCAATGGTGAGGAACACGAGCAAACAAGACAGATTTCAAAGTCCACACTGAGAGAGCTAGTTAACAATGAAAGTGGAATTCAAGTCAAGTACAACCTCAGTTGTTTTCTTGGACTTAAATCCTTAAAAGCCTGAAAAAGTGTAACCTGATTTCTATGGATATAATGTATTTTAGTAGGTGCTTTTATTTAAATTTAGTCCTTTGTGTCTCAATACACATTGAAATAAATGGCAAATGAAATATTCAGTAATAAAATCAGTAATACAACTAACAAGCAATACTTGTTTTTATTGTTTATTTTCAGCAATACAGCAACAGTAAATATGACCGTTTAAAAGCTAGTTTGATTCTCTAGCATATTAGCACTCACATTAGATACCGTATATAAATTCCCTCAGCGTGTATCAGGACAGAGCATGTAGCCCCACAGAATCAGTGTTTAAATACATATATAGAGCAATAAGAGGTGAAAGAAGAAGACAAATAACAGTCTGAAACTACACAACAACACAAAAAGAGAAGGAATAAAGCAGGAGGTAACGCATATCTTCATTGTTCATTGGGCAGCAGAATCTGCTTTATACCTGTTCATCTTGTTTATTGTTTCAACGTTAGCCGAAGCGGTGACAGAAACATAAGGTATTCTCTCAGTTTCTCTCCAGCACTGCGGCCTTGTGAGGTTCACTGGTCCACTCCATCAAGGTAATGTGATTAGTTTACTAGGCCTGGGACCTGGACAGGTTTCCTCTGACTGCCTAGTATTGTGTGTCTCTGTGTGTGCATGTTTGTCTGTGAGTGTGTTTGAACCCCTGTATGGACACCGTGATGAATGATGAAGATGAACAAATCAATACAAAGGGCCTGTCATTGCGGCTACATCCCAATTTACCTCAGCATTTCTGCACTGTCAGTCAGCAGGCAGAGACAGAGGAAAGGAGAGAAAGAGAGGAAATAATGATAAGGCCATGGGGAGGTTGAGAGGAGTGGATGGGGAATGGGGAAAGTGAGGGAACAAATGAAGAGAAGATGAGGAGGAGAGGGACTGATGGGCAGAAGGAGATCGATGGGGAGAGGATATGCAGGATGGGATTAGGGAAAGAAAGTAAAATGGATGATAAAGATACAGTGACTGACTTGGGTATTTTTCCAGCCCTGATATCAATCAGATTTGGTGCTTTGCCTGAAAAGGTCACACACTACAGTTGGATACCTTGAGTAATTCAGTCATACACATGCACACGGAAACAAGGCAAGTAAAAATGTGTGCGCTCACTGCGGCACACGGTCATACATCCATCCAATCCCAAAAGGTTTGCTCTCGTCTCTAGAAAGAGATAAGAATGCTAACCCTTGACGGTTCAAAATGGATTAGGAGTGTCTTGATTGTGAGTCAATTTTCTCTGAGCTGTAAGCCTTAATGTGTGTTTTCAGCACCAGTGCTCTGCTTTTAATGGTTCCTGTCTGCTATTTGAATTTAAGGACGGAATTAAGTTATCTGAAGGGAAATAACTCAATGGCAACATCTCCTGCTGCAGTTGGCTGCTGCAGAACTGTGTGTGTGTGTGTGTGTGTCTGTGTGTGTGTGTGTGTGTGTGTGTGTGTGTGTGGGTGTATATACATGTGCATATATCCGTGTCTGTGTGTGCACTAAGACTTGGTACAGAGTGAGAGAAATACTGCAGTTGCATTAAAAGCATCAGTAATATAGGTATTTTTCACAATTCTGGCACTTCTGTCAATTGAACTGTCACGTCTGACGACCTGACTAATGACTTTTTCTATTTCTCTACAGTTCAAACTTTAGATACATATCTCAAGGCTTTGGTTATGAAAGATTATGGCTGTGCGGAAGCAATACTTTGTCAGATTTGATCAGTGAAGGCTTGCATTAAGTCAGTGTCTCTTCTAACGATGTCTTCAGTTTGGACTTTGTAAACGGCAGTTAAAGCTAACATTGGAGGCGATTGTAGATAAAAGCAGTTTCCTTCACATTGGGCTTAACTGTCGTGTGTCAGGTGTCTAGTTTCTACACTGTAAGTCCACATGGACTTACAATATAAAACACTAATATACTCTATTGTCAGAAAAGAACATAATTTATTACACTCTGTAGACAAAGAACATTTGTCTGCTCGCCCAATAAAATCAGCCACAAAAATACATCATCCTAAGAAACACTGTCTGTTTTTAAAGAAATATTATGCTGCACCAATTTTGTTTTTATTTAGCAAAATAAGGAAACAGTTTTCTTGTATTTTAATGTTCATACTGAATGCATCTGCATAACTTAAAGGACAGGTTCACAATTGTTCAAGTATGTCTTAAAACAATAGTCAGTTGCCCCAGTGAACACTGAAACAGGTTTTTATTGCCATAATCGTTCCTCCTGTTTAAACTGACCATTAGAAGATCCCTTTATAATGCCCTGAATGTAAGTGATGGGGTTTCAGTCTTTTTAGTGCCAAAGTCCCTCTTTTTGTTACTATACTTCCACCACAGCTCAACAGGGAAACACTGTCCGAGGAAACACAAAGAGGGAAATTGATGCTAAAAAGACTGTAAATGTGGAAGATATCCACTTGATATGACTAACTCAGATTGCTGACGCCTCGTAAAAGCTTCGTAAAAGCTTCAACTTTTAAATGCATTTTTGCACAAATGGACACACTGTGTGTGGACACACTGTAGATTATGACCCTCCCTCACTTACATTGAAAGTACATTTGAAGGAGATCTTTTAATAGCCAGTGTGAACAGGAAGAATGATTACGGTGAGAAAAACCTCTTTCACTGTGCATATATGCATGTGACTGTTGTATCAAGACAAACTTGAAAAACTGTGAACATATCCTTTAAACTGACAGTGTATCTCATTTGTTTTCCCTTCAGTATCGGCTCCTGTTATACGAATATTTATAGATTCAAGATTTAGTTTATTGTCATTTTCTTGTGTATTTGCATACAAAAAAACCAAAATATTCCTTCCAGCTCACAGCAGTGCAACAACAACAGAAAGGATGAAGATATATTGTATATCTAAAAATTCCCATTAAAAAAAAAAAAAAGATAAACACATGTAAATTCCAAGAGGAAAAAACAAAACAAAAAAACAACAAGCAGTTAGCAGCACAGTACATTAAAGTGCATTTAGAGAGAAAAGTACTTGTCTCAGTTGGATGTAAACAGCTCTTGCATGTCAACGAGTGACCAGCACTGATGGGGGGGAGTTATATAATCCATGTTGCTGTCCAGAGAACATTAGGCAACATGATTGTTGGAACTGCCAGTTAGCCTAGCATGCACTCCTCCGCGCTTGCCCCGCTTCCACGTCCTGTTGCACCACTTTCAATGTTTCCTCTCCGGCGTAGCTCCAGGCAAGGCTGTAGTCTCCTTTGGGTCCACTGGGTGTTGCAGACCAAAAGCGCTAAGCTGATTTAGCTCTCCAGATTGTATTTCTCCTAGCATTTTACATTTTGTTTACTGTAACTCACTGTTAAATCATTGGTTAAATATTGAGTCTTTTTCTGACCGTATAACTAAAGTGATTTTGTTGCCTAAAATGAGAATATAGCACTTCAACATTTTCAATACAACAACTTCAATAGTTTATATACTATTAATTAATACAAATAAATTTTTATTTGAATTCAATTAAATGCTCTGCAACATCACAAAACATCTACACTGAATGTATTATGTTTATTTTCATTAATATCCACTCAAAGCAACAAGAGCATAACTGATGTTTCTATGGTTCTGTTTATGCATGTGGTTAACGTTTGGGAAAGATTGTGGTTGGTTAAATATTGAAAACATCAACAGTGACTTGAAGCGAAACATAAGACATGTTTAATTTCCAAATATTTAACCAATACCATGATCTTTCCCCAACCTTGACTGAAAGGTATTTTTGTTGGCTAAACCTACCCAGACCAACTCCATTCTTTGTTGTAGAAGTTGCTTGCTCTACATGGACTTGAAAAAAACATTGCCAGCAAACATAACAGAAATCATATTTATTTTAAAATGTATTTGGCAGCAGTAGAAACAAAAAATGCCAGTGAACACACACATATCAGTTGTCTTTCCAACTGCTTTGTGTATATAAACTGTACTAATTTTGAAACGACATGGTTGTTGCTAAATCTAACACATATTTTAAGTCTTTTGTAATCCTCAAACTACTTTGGTAATGTTGGATTTCTTCTTTGTATCTTATCTCCATTATACTCCTCACTTTCTGCTGCTAATCATGAGGGGATCTTAAGACCATACACTACTTTGAATAATGTCCAAGTTTTAATATTTTACTCCTTTGTAAAAAATTAAAAAAATACTGGTATATTTTCAGTGAAAGCCTGTAAAAACTATGAACGTTGAATCTTAGATATGCAGTATAAATTCCCGTGAAGGCTTTATCTTTACAATCAGCCACCACAGGAGGGCAGAGGAAATAATAACTCTCACATATTACATCCGTTGTACTATATAATAATGCATAAATATATATAATATATAATGTTTAAAATCCTGTCACATGTTCGTGTGATATATACACCAAACATTCACTTACCATGCTGTGATCGATTTAGCAGCTGGCACTCCACGTCTACCTAACTGCAAGTATAATGAACATCATTATTGCCTTATTTTCCACATGGAGCTTGATTCGAACTGCCATCACACAAGCTGTTCACAGCATATGATTGTGAATCATCCATGTAAAAAAACCCCTTCAATGAGACGTTACACACTACCTACATATAAAATCTACATCGCTCATGCTCAACCAGCCTGTACTCACAAGAATAGACGGTATAGGTCATAAATCAAGTCAAGCAAAAACAACCTGTAGTTACATTTGAGTGACAGACATCATCTAGCGCCAGTAGTAATTATGTGACGCAGTTCAGACGATGTCTATATAAGGATATCTAGATGGTGTTTACTGTTGCCATGACGACCAAGGTTGCCTAACTTTAAGGAAGTTAACACCACGTTCCAAGTGATCATTTTAACCCAAACCATGATCTTTCCCTAACCCTCACTAAGTGCTTTTTTTGCGCCTAAACCTAACCAGACCTTAACCACACAGCGCTGTCACACTGCAAAACATAATTATTTTTTAACAATGATTTGTAACGGTTTAGGAAAGCACTAACAGAGGCGGCGTATTAGAAAATGATCCTATCTGTTCTGGAGTGCGTGGTACAATTGACCCATGTGGTTGTTTAATTATGAGGATGTGTTGGCTCAACACATTCCACCTGGCAGATTCTATGTCGATTTTGTGTAAAATGGGAGTGCATAATAGCATATTGCAGCATATATTAGTCATACAAGTTGCAGAACATATTGTGTAGAGGACATACAACAGCTATGTTTTACAGCTGCAGAGCATTTACCTCGCTTTGCTCCATATGCCAGCTGTTTGATCTAATGAAGAGGCTATTTTAAACCTGTTACAAACCTTATTCAAACTCAACTTATATAGCGACAAATTTGAAATAATGTGGGCGTCCTTGTATGTCCTGCCATGCGTTTCAACTCTCTGTCTCTTGTTTTTGTTTGAGGACAAACTCATTTTTTTCTTTATGCCTCTCCGCCCCTCCTACCTCCCACCAACCCGCTCTCGCTGCTGTTTTAATTGCAGGACATTCACCTTTAATTGGTGTTATGGCTTTCCCTCTATGTTGCCACAGTAATGAGACCATTTCTCACTCCTCCATTAGCGTGGTTACTTCTCAATTGCAGGATGGAGGTGAGGCAGGCAAATATATATATATATATATATATATATATATATATATATATATATTCTGGGCAAACTTGGACAAAATCTGCCAGGTGTCATTTGTGCAGAGAGAGAGCTTAAGGATGTAGAACCTACACAGATGGACACTGTGTGGGCATGTATACATTATCCCAGTGTTTCTGCTGGTGTGTGTGTGTGTGTCCATTTATATGAATGTGTGGGTGAGTGTGTGAGTGTAGATGTTGTCGTGGAAATTATTCATCGTTGCTCAAAAACCACACAGAGACATAAAGAAAGCATTAAAGACTGTTAATTGTTGAAATGGTTGTAGACGCTGTACAATCCATCACACAATCAGTAACAATTATACTTGTTGTCCAAATACAAAAATACAATTATCTTGTATCTTTGGAGAGAAAGCATGTTGCTCAGCCGGCCCTTTTCCTAAAGATTGCGAACCAGACAGTGTTTTACCTCTCTAGAAGCAAAGTTAAAAACAATCAGATCCCTAAATGGACACTTCCTTAAACTGTTAGACCTTCTTATATACTTATAAAGTATGGTCATACAATGATCTCACATTGTCAGTGACTTCAAACAAGGACATCCTTCGAATTTAGCTCATCGAGATACCTCATGATCCACCCAGTTTCTAAGGTAGTAGACATAAGGTAAAGATATCTCTATCTAACCCCAGAGGTCAGCAAACAACTCTCAGATAGAAAAAGAGTTCAACTAGCCTAGAAGTGGGATTTCTTATACCACAGTGTCACAGTGACATCACTATCACATTGAATTGAGAACAAACTTTGACCCCTTAGTTAGTTAGAAAACAACATATATAATATATACAAGAAATACATCAAATGATAACCACTATATCACAATATGTTTGCCCTTTTCCCATTTTATTTTTATCATGCTGATTTTTTATTGTATTTATACATTTTAAATTCCTGTCACTTGTCCTCATCATTATATTATTTCTTTTACACTATGTGGTGGAGCCTTAGATCATTTTCTACAATGTGGACCGTAAAGTTCCTAACTTCCTCCTCCTGACTTTGTATGTGCGACTGTGAGTGAAACACTCTGGGGAGTCGACTAGCCAGCTGCTGTGAGGGAATTATAACTCCTGTGTTTCTTAGGCCAGTCAAAGACATCACTAATAACTCTGCCAAGTGTCCCAGTTGAGGGTATTTTAAGACGTTCAACTGCACATCCATTATTGACGAGACAGATTCAGACGTCAGAGAAATCCACACCTCACTGTACCAGTCCTTCATTTGACTCTCTTCCTACATGACATATGTACAGATACACACATTCATGGTAATCCAGTCTCCTGTGAAAAATGTTCTTTTTTTGCAACTATTATGCATTAGTGATTTATGCTCTGTGCTAATGTTTCTATCCAAGTCAGGAAGTTATGTGATGCTAATATGGAGCATCAGACAGTACTGCATGTTTTGTCAGATCTGAGTGATGGATGTTTGTTTCATTTTTTACTTAAACACCAGCAAATCTGTCATTTCATTACACAGAAATGATTTTGATTATAACCTTTTTTTAAAAAAAAAACATTAATGGCAGCTGCCTTGAAGAGATTTAAAGGTGCTATATGTAAGAATCAGAAATTCCTTCTCATTAGTGACACAGGTGGCTGGTGGTGACCTGCAGTCAGCATCGTGTTGCTCACGCTTGCACACGTGCTCGCACTCCGTCAGCATGAGCGAGCAGCTAAAACCACAATGTCACAATATATTTCACATGCTTTGCAGTAATGTTGGCTTACCTGTCCAACAGGAAGCGAGCCAGCTTCAGGAGCTGGAGCCGATGTTGCAGCGCTGAGTCTGTGAGAGTGTGTGTGGAGGACCGGATGGAGCCGCTGGTCACCGACAGACAGCTGCAGAGCTTCTGGAGGAATGACACCCGGACAGACGGGCTTCACTAGATAACTTCACTTTGCGTTGGACTCTGTGTTGTAGTGAGTGGCGGTCGTTTGTTGATGTTAGTGGACTCCATTTCTAAGCGAACCTTACCTAGTGTTGCACCATATTGGCACTGTAGCAGGAGAGAGGCTACAGGCTAATATAGGCAACCAAGAAAGTCAGGGAAGGTCTCATTTTTTTAAGTTACAACCTGTTCACTCATTGTCAATAAAAAACAATTGATACATGTAAATTTCTTCACAATTCTTACATTTAGCACCATTAAACAACAGTCTCCACACCATTAAAAAAAGATACAGAATTCAGCCACTCAGTTGTTTCAGAATAAATATGCTCATCATGTTGATCGAATAGATCCAAGATTTTATTAAAGTTTTATGTGTTTTTAATCATTTTTGGACAACAATAAAATTCATAAGCCATATAGCAGCCTGTGGCTACACAGACATTTCTTGTTAGCAGCACGAATTCATTGATTGCTTTATTCTCTTCAGGGAATTGATGATAATAAAAAGGATGAAATAACAATATTGTTAAACAGTTGGTCTTTCCCTAATCTTAATCAAGTCGCTGTGATGACTCCAACCACTGTTTACTGCTGTTCCTTTTAAAGTTGAGCGGGTTGTTTTCTCAAACTTGTGACATCTGTGGTCAGGTTATAAAGAATAAAAAAAGGACCGTTTTTCTGTGTAGTCACTCTTTTTTGAATTAACGCTACCCTCCACACTGCTTTTGGTTATTTTTCAGTGGGTTGATTGGTTTATTAACTTACTGTAATCTGTGTGTGGCCTTCCTTTCTGTTGTTTTGTTGTTTTTGTTGCCTTGAGCCACATAGTAACGTTGCCTAAAATAACTTGTTGTAGCCTATTTAAATATAGAAATACAGTAGTACAAACATTCTGTATGATACACTGATGAAAAAAAACTTATTTCTGGCAACATTGCATTTCCCATTTAACCAATTTTTCCACATATATGCACACATTTTATTTAAACTGCACACTGTAAAGAGGGTTCTGGGGTTTGAGGGCACAGTCTGGACGGTTCACAAATCTCACATGTGCACACACATACAGGCATTCACACCTGCAGGCAAATTGGAGAATAGTTCACTTAACATGCATGTCTTTGGAGAAAACTGGAGAACCTGCACCCAACATGCAAACTCCACACATAATAGTATTCAAACCAACCCTCTGGCTGTAAGACGACATTGCTGAAAAAGTGAGTCATATATTTTGACAACACAACAACAGTTTCATATGAACATTCGTAGGAGTTTATATCTGAATTCACTTCATACATTTTCTCTTCATGTCAGTCATGGATGGATGTGTAGGCGTGAATGTATGCACACAGGTTGATATGTGCCACAGATGACATGTATCCACGCATATACCGACCCAGTCTCACATCAAAATGTACAACAGCTACGTTGGTCCACAGCACAAAAGTTTCACAATAATGGCTATAAAATTGTGAGATGTTTTTTTTTTGGCTTGTTCTTTTCTATCGGCTTGCGTCCATGTCACATGACTGTCAGGTTGCTGTCTGCTCAAACAAATAAATTGCTGCCATTCCTTTTGTTCTCAGTGGAAAATGCGATATTTTAAAAATATTTTTGGCATTACAATGCGTTTTGATAACAAATGTGTATTTTATTGCATAATCTTCGTTCAGTGAATGTATATGATGTTTAGTTTGTCAGTTATCAGGCATCCTGTCATTGCTATGGTGGTTGCTATGGATACTGCTATTGCTGAATCCATGTTGCTTACATGTGTGAATCATTGTCTTTATGTTGTGTAGTTATCTAAGCTGTTGTTGTTGATGTTATTTGTGTTATTTTATGTAACTGTTAAATAATAGATTTTAGAGCGACGCAGGGATTAATTCAGTTTGGAATTTGAAGCTTTGTGATTGGCCAACTGGAGGACCCCGCCAGGAAGTATTTTCCTCACTGTCACCATGTTAAGATTTTCTTTTAATGATATTTTTAACATTTTTCAACACAAAATAGCTTCTTTTTTGTGTGAAATGAATGCAAAGTGCAGGTAGATAGAATACTTTAATTATGCTAACATTAATTCATATTTTTTCTTTTGACATAATTACAGTAATTTAGTGGTCTAATTTGAATCACATTAGCTGCCAACAGTTAAGGAAATGAACACTGATGAAAAAGGTTAATAATTAGATTAGATCTTTATTATTTAAAGGACAAGGCACTAAAAACAAAACAGCAGGTTAAGAACCGTGATGTTTTAATTGACTCCGATCTAAGTTTTAACAGTAATGTAAAAGCAATAACATTATTTTATGATCTTAAAAACATCAGCCAAAGTCAGGAAACTTATGACAAAACAGGATTTGGAAAAAAAAACTGATTCATGCTTTTATCTCCAGCAATATTGATCACTGCAATGGACTTCTGACATGACTTCCTAAAAAGACCATCAGGCAACTTATCAAAATTCAGCTGCAAGAGTTCTGACCAAAACCAAAAAGGACATCCCACATCACCCCAGTTCTTAAATCTCTCTACACTGGTTGCCAGTAAGCCACAGAATTGATTTTAAAGTCTTTTTACTTATTTATAAATCTCTACACGGAGTTGGCCCTGAATATATGACTGATATGCTTGAGCAATATAATACTGGCGAGACCTCTTAGATCACTAGTGAGTGGACTGCTACTGGTGCCCAGAGCAAAATCTAAACAAGGAGAAGCGGCTTGTAGTTATTATGCAGCGCAGCGCTGGAACCAACTGCCTGATGGTCTTAGAAATGCCCCAACCCTCAAAGCTTTTAAATCCAGACTGAAAAGCCTTTTCTTTAACTAAATGCTCTTAAAACTCATGGTCTTAATATTATTGTTTTATTATATATTTGTATCATTTCTATATAAATTTTATCTCTTTTATTTTGTTCTTTTCAAATTGTGTTGTTTTAACTTCTCTGTACAGCACACTGAATCTACTTCTGTGTATGAAACGTGCTTTATAAATAATTATAAATGCCTTGCCTTTATTGTCATTTTTGCTCAGAACAATGGACATCTGTTTAACAGCTCTTCAGCAGTGTGCAGCATTAAAAAAAAAACAGTAAAGTTCAATAAATAAAAACAAATATAAATAAAAGCAAAATATATTCTGAGGCAAACGATAAGAGATAAAGTGACCTAAACAGTACAGAAAGTAGCAGCATATGGGGTGGTGTGTGTGCAATACTGCAATACGTGCAATATGATAGTGTGTAGTGCATAATGAGTGTGTGTGTGTGTGTGTGTGTGTGTGTGTGGGTGGGGTTATTGCTGCACAGCAGTCAGTCTTTCTCAGTCTTTGGCAGCAGGGGGTAAATAGAAGTTACAGCTCTTGGAGAATGAAACTGTCTCTTAGTTTGTTTGTTCTGCTTTTGATTGTCCTGCATCTTCTTCCAGAGACGAAGGGGACAAACAATCATGCGTCCTGGGTGGGTTGGGTCTTTTATGATACCGCTGGCTTTCTTTTATAGTCGGCCAATGTAATGTCCTTCAGAGGCGGCGGCGTAGTCCCGATGATACGCCGAGACGCTTTCATCACCTGTTGCAGATCCCTCCAGTCTTTCACAGTACGTTAATAGAATTATCCTGATCAAGAGCTGACATTCACGGCTGCGTGTAGAATATATTTCTTTGAACATAAACGGTACCTTTGCAGCCTTTAAGCTGACATAAGTGCAATTAGGCAGACCTCACGAAAAGTGGGGAACCTTGATTAGATATTGTGAAAGCAGCATCACGCTCTCGCACAGTAAGTACTTAAATTCTCAGTAGCAAACTGGGTGGCAGTATCTCAGCTTCTAAATATACACTGGACAATTCATCAGGGGTACAAGAGCACAGAGAGTGACACTATGAAGATGTATTGGACACAGTAGTTCGACCAGCTCTAATCCAAAGTTCTCTTCTACTCCCTCGGGTCAGGTAGCCTCCAAGAAGCCTACAGTTTGCAAGACGTTGTCCCCTTAAAGCTTTGCATTTTGTAAAAGAGATATATCTAAGCAATTACAGCAAAGACATATCTGTAATAACTTTTGCCTAATTTCTAAACCTTCTTTTCTGGCTGAAGAAAATTGGAAGCTGACAAGATTATTGTTTTCATAAATGGTAATGGTTTCTGTGATACTTCCCATGCTGGTTTTAGAGTGATGATTTCCATTCTGGTTTTTAGAGCAGGTCATGGTACAGACACTGCACTTCTGCCAGTTTTTAATTATATTTTAGCAGCTGATAGTGGTCAGTCATCTCTTTTACTTCTTTTATATCTTAAAGTGGCTTTTGTTACAGTTGATAACTTGAGTTTAAATGAAAGTTGTGCATTTTGTGTGTCTATATCTGCACTGTTTAAGATTGGTTTCATTCCTTTTTCCAAATGTACATCCTCCTTAACCCCTTGAAGTTAAAGGTATACACCACACTGTAAATCTAAACATTGGCTTTAATAAAAGGTATTGAGTGTACTAAACTCAGTTTTTATTAACATGTTGCTAACACTCATTTTGAATAAGTTACCTGTACTTTGTAGTTGAAAAACCTTCCAAACTCAGTATGCTCGAGTTGTATTGATTTAGAAAAAACAAGTCCTGGCAACTTAGGCCTTTTCATGAGTTAATGTACTTAGTTACATGTAACTATGTGCATTTACTCTTATACTTAAACACCCTACATATTAGAAGTGTTGGCACTTAAAGTATTTTTTCTTGTTAAGTTACTTCCTATTTCTACCTCCTTACACTTACACAGGAAAATGCTCCTCTATTTTTTTTTTCATTTTTTTTTTTTTTACTTAATTTCTTTTCTTGCTTTTACATAACATTATTGGTACAACTTTATTGAACGACCAGGGCTGGCAGTGCCACAAAGTGCTACAGCCCCCCCCCCCCCCCCCCCCCCCCCCTCTAACGGTTCAACGGCTGCACATGCGCACTGCACAGATCATCAACCACCTGCCTCTTGGCGCGGTATGCCTATGTCGTTGGACTTGGACACGGCTGCAACGGCCATTATTTCAATTTTGGGATTTATCGTTCTGCTGCTGCTTGGAACATTGATATGGTGAGTCCATGCTTGACTAAAAGGGGAACTATGCAAGTGTGTTCGATTTTCTGCTGTTTCGCTAACAGTTCTCCCGGCCAATGCATTTGTTTTCGATGAAACCGACCAGAAAACAATCGATAGAGCGATGGATAACATTATCTATCATGTACGATGTTAGGACGTGTGTCTCTGTGTAGTCTTATCCGTCATTTGGGGTTAGCATTAGCTAGCGTTAGCAATCGCTAGCGTTAGCATTTATAGTTTGTGCTACCAAATAATTACAGACCTCTAAATCAACCCAAAAAATATATTGATGGCTTATATCCAACAACAGTATAGTGGTGCTTAGTGCTCAAAACACATTTATAACTTACATTTGTGTGATGTGGTGATTTTCAGTTTGAAAAGTAGTCCCCCCCCCCCCCCCCCCCCCCCACGTAGCCAAGATGGCGGCCATTAAGGGTGAGAAGTGTCCATAGTTCCACACTCAACTTTTTGACTGTTTTGAGTGAAACATCTGGGTACTCACAGTGTATTTTTACATACTTCTCAGTGTGAACGCACTTACTTTCTCAAAATGTTAAGTGTAAGTACAGAAGTATGTGATTTGAGACACAGTACAAGTCTAGGGCTGGGGGTGGGGGGAAGGGGGGTTATTTTCTTAGAAGTTAAGTTAGCTTGGAGATGCAAGGACACGTTACTCGCAAAACACGACTGTCAAACGTAGAATAAAGTTGTAAAATCCCAAAACGTCAGTGAAATTAGGTGCTTTTGTTGTTGTCGCTAACGTAGGCTTTTTTTTAGGTGAAACCATGAGGGTGCATGCCTGGTGGGTCATGTTCACTTAAGCAATATTACTCGAGTGGGTGTTCTTTAGCGCCATTTGAGCACGACAGTGATGCGGTCGGGACCGAGGCGCTTGCGCCCAGGTCCGCAAGCATCACGGTCTCAACTCTGTCTATCCGACTTTGTAACGTTACACACAGGCAGGGAGAGAGCCCTCTCGGCTAAGACAGTTTCCAGCATATTCACAAAAAAATGTAGATTTAGTTGTTCATATGTGACTTTGGCAGCTGACAGGAACACCTACATGAGGTTGATGTAGTTTGTGATTAATTCGTATGGCGCGTAATACATAACCTTTCAAAAAAATAATAATCCAGGTGTGTGTGTGTGTGTTTAGATTGAAACTGAAATTAAATCCATTAGTACCTAGTTAACATCAAGACTGACAAACAGTAATGTTTTAAGGATAATAGGATCACTGTTAGACTCATAAGCTACATATCTGTCAGCCTTAGAACTGTCTTTGTGACTAATGTGTTTGTCATAGTTTTCACTTGTATTTGACCAACAGCATTGTAAAGCCTGGTCATATAGGAGATGGCTAAAATACTGTGAATGCTTGAATATTAAGTATTAACAGTTGAATTGTTTTATTCTTTTTAACTATGTCTAACACAGGCTCAAACTAATGAGGAGTCCACACAGTGCACAATCTCAGCAGTAGACGGTATTTTCTCATGATTCTCCTTGTGCAGTAATTAATATATCATTACAACTACATGTTCTAATCATTTTCTTGTTTTCTATCATTTCAGATTTATCAAGCAGACCAAACCCCTGCCTGGCCTTCATTCCGCTGAAGTGGACACATCTAGAGTATCCTCCAAGGTGAGGATTCTCATTGTCTGTGTGTGTGTGTTTATCTCTCAGGCTACAACTACATATTCTAATCATTTTCTTATTTTCTTTCATTTCAGATTTATCAATCAGGACCCTTCAAAACCAGATTAAACCTTCAAATGCAGTGGACATGTAAGTGCTGCACATTTTGTGCAGAAAAGAGAGGCCATTTACTTAAACATTACCGCTTAAAACATGGGTCCCATACACGGATTGCACAACTTCCTTGCCCACATAAGGAATGCATATGCACGTTTAAGTCTTTTAATGCACTTAAGGTGCATTTATCTACCTGGCACACTCAAAAAGATCCAGGCAAAAGGAGTGAAACAGCATTCCACTGTCCGCTGTGTGACTTTGTTGAGCCTGGCACTGATTCAAACTTTTTCACCCATTTACGTGGGCATTTGAGACTGAAACAAAAGGTTAGTTGTCCATATCAAGGATGTAACTTCCAGAGCAGCAATTATTCCACATTTAATGCACATAAATCCAAAGAGCATCCAGTACATAGTACAATGGCTTGCTCATGGCAAACTTGATGGACCAGACATTCTCACTACGCCGGCAAGAGATCATGAAAAAGGAGCCTGCTGTACAGGACATAGTGGAACGGTGGCCAGCCCTGTTTACAGAGGGAGAGGTAAGTTATTTTTGTCATGAATGGTCACTGGGAGTTTTTACTCTTGACTGCATATTTGAAAGCAGGTTTGATAAGATAAACAAAATAAAAATTGAACTTGAAAAAGAATAAATTCACTGCAGATTCACAAAGATATAAGTCTTTGTAAATGTTTATGCGTTAACATGTTCTTTTCAAGTAAAGAACTCTTGCTCTTACAGTGAGAATTTATTGATGTCATTCAGTTTTATATGAAATAGTATGGTGTGTGATTTTACCATACTTAACTGGTATTCTCACTGCCCCCCCACTAACCCATTGCCCTACTTTTTTTTTCTTAGGTCTTTGCAGAGTTTAGCAGAATTGCCACCAAACATCTTGAAAGCAGTTTCTTTGAGTCTCTTGACAAGCACACTCCACGGATCATTGAACTCCTGCAGTCAAAAAAGGGAGCTGCTGGACTGAAGATTCAAGAGTTAATGGCCAACTTGGTAAGAAATTAATTTAATAATTTAAGTTTTAAGTTCTTACTCTCATCTACATACACTTACAGACCAACATTTTCATTCTTTGTCTGACTTTTTTTATTCTAATTGATGTTTTCTGTCTCTGTCTTATAAGTCATCGGATGTAACTGCAAGACGCTCCGTGGTCCTCAAAGGCCTTCCCATCGTCTTTGGTGATGACCCAAACAAGTTCTATAAGACATGTTTTGTAAGTACTTGCACAAAATGCAGTATATTCACTTGTAATACCGACATCAAAGATATATGTCCCTCACATTTCTGCCTGTATTCATTAATGTAGGCCTTCCTTTACTGTCTTATCTTTCACTTCATTTCAAATTTAGAGGGTGTTATTGTAGCTATTGATTGTTATTCTATTGTTCATTTTTTGTCTCTCCATCGCAGATCTTAGTGTATAGTTTATAATGATCATAGTGTCTAACTATCCAAATACTTCCTGACTACACATTGTTTTGCTGATTGTTTGTTTCTTTGCAGGAGACAACGAAAGATGAGGCCATAGACAATGTCACAGTCGGTGTATTGACCATCCTAAGTGAAGACGATCCTGAGCAGCCCGCGTCCACAGCCATCGTCCTTGAGGGAGGTATTGTGATGGACAAAATTCGGGACTTGCCACAGGCATTTTGCCTCATATTTGGCCTCACATATGCCTTGAACCTCGATTACCCAAACTGTGTTGGAAACACATTCAAATTCATTCAAAGTGTAATGCTTGGTTTGGGAAACAAAGCCCTCCCCCCAAAACTGTTAACAGTTAAAAACATGTTGTTTGACGAATGAGGAGTCAGATGTGAGGTAGCACTCAAGAACTGCTTATGACAGAGACATGAGAAGAGATGCCTTAACTAAACAGTATTTTGAACATTTTAAGAGCTGCCTAGATGCAGTTTATTTGTTGAGTTGATTTTCAAATCTGTTCAGTGCTTTTATGCTGGTGGTATATATAGTGCCCTCTTGTGAATTCAGGTGTTAAAATGTTGTGTAAAAAGAAATATATGTTGGATAATGTGGCATACCGTTAATGTTCTTATGACAGAGAAGAGGCGTTTGATGCTTTTATAAACAGCATTTTGAACTGTTTAAGAGTCAAGTGAAAATATAATCATCATTTCATTGTTCAATTGATACTCAGACCTGTTGAGTGCTTTTACAATAATGCCTTCTTGTGAATTCTGATGTTAAAATGTTGATTAAAAAGAAATGTGATATGTTGGATGATCTAGCCAGCAAATACCTGTAATCCAGCATAAATTGTGCGTGTTAAGATTCACAGTAAGTCTGCATACTGTTAATGTTTTTATGACAGGAAGAGAGGTTTGCTTTTAGCATTTTGAAATGTTCAAGAGTGACGTGAAAACATTTTCATTTCATTTCAATTTTTTTTACAATAGTGCCTTGTGAATTCAGGTATTAACGTGTTAAAAGAAATGTGATATGTTGGATATTTGGATACTGTGACCAGCACATAATCCATCAAAAATTGTGAGCACAAAATCTGCATACTGTTAATTCTGTACACGTTTTAAATAAATTGAATGCAGATGACATTCTTTTTCGCAGTATTTTTTTCTTTCAAATTAAGAGATGATAACAAAGTTATTTTAAGTACTGAAGACTCAGAATTGACGAGTTAATTTCAATACAATAAAGTTACAATAAATTACTTATTTTAAGTCCAATGCAGTCATAACCAGCAAGTTAATTCAAGAGCTGTGAACTCAAAATAATCATGTTTAGTTTAGTTTAGTAAACTTATTATAAACAAGTTCTCACAAGTACTGCACACTTATATTTAGTAAGTTACATATACTTAACTTAATCAAGTTTACTTAACTCAGTTAGTTTAAGGCAATGAGTTTGCATATTTTTTTGAGTAACGCCAACTAATTACATTTTACAGTGCAGGGATCAGTTCTTGGACTTGTATTGTTTTCCATTTACATGCTAACATAAGGTCACACAATTTAAAGGTATAACATCATTTGAGATCCCTGTCTATTTCTGCTTTTATCAGGAAATATCCAGCAACTTCATGCAATTGCTCAAAGCGGCAGACTGCGGTTAAAACTTCATAAATAAACTTTCATAGCCAAGATTCACTATCCTCCAACATGTCATCTCCTTGCAGACATCTCGGTGTCAGTTTTGTACTTTAACTGATTCCTGCAGCTTCGCAACATATTGAAGATTGGACCTTTTGATTATTTTCAAACAACTTTAAAGCTCATTCAGAGTTATGTTACATCTTACCTGGATTTCTGCAACGCTCTGCTCTAACATAAACACATCCATCTTCAGTTTGTTCAGAATGTCACAGTAGGACATCTTCCAAGAGTAAATATGAGCACATCTAACATATGTTTGATTTTTATTTTAGAGGAGATTTTAAGATTTTAATTAGCACCTAAATACATTATTTATCTCCTTACCCATATCAGCCTGAGTGCATAAATAAATAAATATAATATAAAAGGGAAAAAAGTAGCTTTCCAATTAAATTTTATCCCTTATTTTCTTCCATTGCTCTTTGAGGATAATTGAAATAGGTAGTGAACCTAAATCACCCAACCGTAATTATTAAGAGGAGTTATGCTATTACACTTTAATCAAACTATTATCTTAATCACATTATTGGCAACAGTTGTATTATTGTCCTCATGTGTCACAATCAGATGTTACATTAAAATGCAGAAACATATTCAAAAGTCAGGAAAGACAATGAATTATGTAAAGCACAAACACTCATTTAAACACACACACACACAAGCGGATGAACATGAACACCTGTGCGGACATACACACGAATGCGACCGTGTAAACAAATTTATATCCCCACAACATGAGTAATACCTGAGACGCACATGCCCGCACGCACGTACATGCGGCCTCTACGGCTGGAATAAATCTGTTATTCGATAGAATGATCACAATCACAGCTGCAGGGAGAGAAGGTAACAGATGAACTGAAAAGTAATTAATTTCTGAGTTTCTTCCTCTCCTTCCCTCTCTATCTCCCTATCTCTCCTCAGGTAGCCCTTCTCATTCATTTCATTACATTCAGCTGGTCATATTCTCTCATCCTGCCACCGCTTTGGCCCAAAGGCCCTTCCTACACCACTCAACTCGGAGCTCATAACTGCCTTAATTGAAACCATCATTGCCTTAATTGCTTTAATTAATCACCTTTCCTGTGGTAAAGCCTTTGCGGGGATCTGTAATAGGTGTTGACATTGGCTGTTCGTTAAGGGCAGCAGAAGAGTGATGGAATAAATATCGTTTCTTTAGCAACGGCGCGGGGAAGGATGGAGTGACGAGTTAAAGGACAAAGAGTGACGGTGAGTGTGATGAGAAAAATCTATGTTTGACTCTAATGACTTACAGAGTTCTGCAACTGCTGCAACTCTGAGCGGAGTATGTTGTTAACGTATTTCTCTGTGCACACAAATGTCAATGTCAAGTTTGTAATTTGCTCAGCTTCTGGTGTCAGGTTTGCTAAACTTTGACAAAACTGATCTGAATTTTAAATTTAATAAAAGAGCTGGTGGCATATGAGAGGAGATATCAGTTAAAACAGCTATACTAGGTGATTTTTAATACAATGTATTAAATGTCAGTGTATAATCTGTGAGGTGTAGCTTGCAGTGATGAACCTACAGAGAATTATCACCCAGCTCTGCAGCTCCCCTCGGCTTTACGGAGCTTTATAGCAAGTTTTAGCTCATTGTTTAGCTGTTCATGTACAAGTGGACAAAAATAAGTTATTGCAGGTTTAATATTAATATAGGTGGGCCATAGTGAACGTTATTTGAATGTTAAACAGCAACATCTTCACTCTCGGTGAGGTTTGTGAGTCAGACATGAACTCTTAAGTATCATCATCATCTCAGTTAAAGGATCATTTTTCTGAAGATGATTTAGAAGTGCTTGTTAACACTGAAAAGAAAATGCAGGTAGACAGAAAAGCCACACTCGAAACTGTGAATGATGTGTTGAAATGTCAACTCTTTCATTTTTTTTAAAAAATATATTTGGATAGTAACAATAGCTGGAGTTGAAGCACTTACAAAATTAAAATTGTAGCTCAAGTTGAAGTGCCACTGGAATTAAATAATTGAAAAGATTTGAAGTGGTGTTAAAGTGAAATTTGATTTGATTTATTGATTGGGACAGTGTGCAGTTTTAAACATTAAAGATGCAAGGCGCCGGAGTTAGCTCGAAGCTAATTTGCATCCGTAGCGATCCGTGCAACATACAACAGCACAACAATAAACAGTACAAAGCAAAAAAAAAAAACAGAAAAACAAACACACAGAACACACCATACAAAATACAAAGCTTCTGAAAACAGTTGAAGTGGATGTGCCAAAAGGAGTTGGACTTCCAGTTCACATTTAAATACTGAATCCAGTTTCAAGTGTAAGTTGAACTGAACGTTGTGAAACCAGCTGTAGTGGAAGCAGGCAGGGTTGTAAGGTCAGTTGAAAACACTGAATGGAATTTAATAAAGATCTGAATAAGATAACGTGATATCAGATAAGACCTGCCCTCTTGACTTTGGCAACCAATCGAATTGATAAATGCCAGCCTGTGTACATGACGAGTGCGAAGAGACAAAGCCAAGATGAAGACCAGCTGCATCCACAATGAGCATCACTGGAGCCCTAATCATAGCCTATATAGTGTTGACAAATACTGACTTTTGGTGGGGGACCTAATATGACCTTTATATATTCACCTTTATCAGGGTTTACTACGGTTTAGTTATTTTGGAGTTGTTCTCCTTTTTCTTCAGTAATCGTTTGTTATTTTGTTTTTTCTCTGTAGGTGATATGCCTCCTGTATGTGATCCCTGACTGCATGTGGACAACCTCCTACCCACTGAGTATCGATCTCTGCCTGAGAAACATCAGCAACAAACATCACATTGAGCAGCTTTTATTCAAACTACTTTCTACTGAAGAAATCCCAATGAAAAGTGTTGACAGCGAGGTCTGAGGATTATCCATGGTGTTGTCTCTGGAAAGGGAAGTGAAACTTTTTTATTTTCCAATACTACTGGTAAGGTAGGTATGCAGGGATGTAGACATGCTAAATAAATTCACCTTGACATCCCAGGTAGCCTTGCAGTTAATTGCATTGCCCTCTTTTCACATCTGTAGTGACACCTTTGAGAACTTTGGATCAATTCCGCTGTTTTGATGTCTCCTGTTATTTGGTTTGTTGCTGTCCTTCCTTATCCAGGATGTTTATAGATCACCGTGAGCCTGAAAAATCCTTATTCAGGGTAAAGCACAAAGGTAGTAAAAGAGGAAAACAGCTCAATTGACAAAGATGGAAAGAAAGATGGAAACCAACATGTTCAGTGATTTTAAATTAGATTCTATTGCAGTCCATTTATGTGGGATGGAGTGATGTGATCTGTCAAAAGTTCAGTTTACTTAAGCTTTTTCACCTGGAACCTCTAGATATAATCTTTATTACAGCTTATCCTAAAATGGACTGTTGTTTTTTATGACTCACTTGTGATGTTAATGTCGATGCATTAATGGTACGTTGTCTCTAGTACACAGTATTTCCTTCAAAATGAGCCTTTGGTGTGGATACTGGGGAAATCAATGGTCATTAAGGGATCTTCTAACGGGTATCCAAATAAAGAAATGAGAACAGAAATAGGAGCGAGTGGGCTGCAAATACATAATGGAGATGGAACCTTATACAGGTGTGTGATTATGAGTGTAAGGGTATTCAAAGTACCGCCTGTCAGCTTTTCTCCATTTTTTCAGAAGAAAAGTTATACCAAGATGTGTTAAATAATGCTAATTTTACATACATTAGAGAGCCACTTGCATCATTCAAAGGATGCCGGACAGACATCACAATAAGCCATGTCAAAGTTCAGATATCAGAAGAGGCTGGTTAGAGTACGGCCTCAGGCATGGAGGTCTGGACCACAGGCCTGAAGCAGATCCTGCAGGAACCAAAACAAATATGGCGGGAGGAAGCAGACAGTCGGCACCAATGCTGTGGGATGAGTGCTGGATGAAATTTAATTGTCTTATATATATACACATTATCTTACCCATTTGAAGTTTCTTTCCTCACTCAACTTCTTTCTCTTCTTTTGTCGTCCTTCAGTATTCAGGTTGTCCATTAAATCATTGTCAACATTAGAGACGTTAAACAACACCATGAACACACTTTTTAGCTTGTTTTGTACTCCGTAGTTCTAGTAATTATAAAAACAAAAACACTTAACACTGATAAACTCCAGAAACAAGACATTGTTTCCTCCTCTTTGAGAAATGACTGTCATACATTCATTATCTTGGAGATAATGAAAGTCTGCTCTGATCAGTCTATTTATGAAGAACACTGTGAAGATGAAAAAAAAAAGAAGCGGCACATTAAAACAGAATAAGTCGTTGTTTTAGTCAGCTTGGCTAACTTTTGATTTATTTCTTCAAAGCTAATCAGGAGTCTAAACATTTGTAGCAGAATTGTTTCAAACTTTTAGGTCAATTTCTTAATTACAGTTATTGTGTTATTTAAAACCTATTTAAACCGGTAGGTCGGCTTTGAACTGAGGCTAATTCAGAGACCCAGCACAACTAAATTAAGTTATGGGAAGTGAATACAATTCTAAACCATAAATAGAGTGCACATTCTAAACACTAAAAAGTAACTTGCAAAAATAAGAAAGCATAAAAAACCCAAATGAAAATAGATGGCATAATGGAAAAGTATGTTTTCCCATAATTACCAAAACAAAGCAGTTTTGCAACTGAAGTGACATTATGGTAATTTAGTCCCGTCAATAAAATCTCATCTAAATAAAAACAGGAATTTCAAGACAAGTTTGATCATGTTTAAGACAAACTCTGTTACTCTTCTGCATTGATTTGTTTTCTCACTTTGAAAGTATTGCATTATGGATGAGGAAAAATTCACATCAGTAGGTTAGATTTTTTTAGATATAGCTAATAGGATGGTCATATGCTATGGGGTGGCCACCTCCAATCATATACCAACTATCTCGTTCTTTATGTTGAGAATATACCTGTACTGGCCATTACTGGTAACGATGTTAATACAGGGAAGCTGGACTGGACAAATCTAACTAAGGAGGATATTAACAGATATTCCACTGTAACTGACAACTTGTTCAATAATATTGAACTGCCTCAGATGCTCTCATGTGTTTTAATATGAACTGTAAAAACCCACATCATGGTATGGAACTATGTGCCATTTATGACAATATTGTGGCAGCTCTTAATGCCTTTAGTAAGCCCTTTTGTAAACATGAGAACAAGGTGCATAAGCAAGCAAGCAAAGTTTATTTATATAGCACCTTTCACAAACACCAGTTACAAAGTGCTTCACAGTTGAAGTAAAAATAAAATAAAATTATATAAAATAAAGTGAAATAAAAATTAAATAAATGCAGAATAAATAAAAAGCAAAGACACCAGATAAAATATACAAGTCGAGCAGATAAAATGGACAAATTAGGATAAAATATCACAAATGCCTGTCTGAACAAATGGGTTTTAACATAACATTAAACCTGTATGGGATCATTTTGCGGCTGAGCAACATGCTACAGCTAGAGAAGCTTTTAAACTCTGGTCAGACCGATGCAAGATTTAAATATGCGTTTCATTTTATTAAAATAAACGAGAACACAACGAGACCTGATTCACTTGCTAGGAGGCTGCAGAATAATAACCATTATGACTTCTGGGAAGACGTTAGAGTTATGAATAATAGTAAAACTTCTTTACAATCCAACACTGAGGGTGCATGTGGACCAGACAAAATAGCCGAGGTGTGGTGTGAGAATTATTGTAATTTATTCAACTGGGTTGAAAGTTATGTAGTTGTAGTTGAAAATGTTGATCTGTCTGAAAACATGGTCGTCAGGTCAGATGATGTGTATGATGCCATTATGATGCTAGATGATAACAAGGTTTGTATGGATCATATTACTGCGGAACACCTAAAGAATGCCAGTCATAAGGCTTTGTCCTCTGCTTGCCATGGTTTTTACTGGTCTCATAGTTCATGGTGTCCTTCCAGATTCTATTACCTCAGTATTGTTAGTGGCTGTCATTAAGGACAAGGCTGGTAAATTAAATAGCATGGATAATTATAGACCTATTGCCCTTGCCAATATTCTCTCTAAAGTGCTGGAAAGAATTCTGCTAACAAGGTTGGAAATGTTTGTTCTCACCACTGATAATCAGTTTGGCTTTAAAAGAAAGGATGGCACCGATATGTGTATTTATGCTTTAAAGGAAATAGTTGGAAGGCAAAATTCTACTGTATTTATGTGTTTTATTGATGCATCCAAGGCCTTTGACAGAATTAATTATGAAAAATGATTTCAACTTGCTTACTAGAGGTGCTCCTAAGCATATACTTAGAATATTAGTCTTCTGGTACGCCCGTCAGACAATGCGGGTTAAATGGGGCAACGCTGTATCTGCCCACTTTCATGTAAATAATGTTGTTCGCCAAGGTGTCTCCATTTTGTTCAATGTGCA
Source organism: Thunnus maccoyii (assembly GCF_910596095.1). Classification (NCBI taxonomy): domain Eukaryota; kingdom Metazoa; phylum Chordata; class Actinopteri; order Scombriformes; family Scombridae; genus Thunnus; species Thunnus maccoyii. Next base: position 4,520,487 of record NC_056546.1, read on the forward strand.
TATTGATGACCTATCAAAACAATTAAATGGGTGGAACACAGGCTGTCTTGTTGGAAACTCTGTTATCAATCATCTTATGTATGATGACGACCTGGTAATATTTCGTCCATATAGTGCTGGGTTGCAGCAATTACTGAAGGTGTCTATGATATTATAGTATTTAATGCTAAAATGAGTAATGTCATGATAGTCAGCAGTAGAGAGGATAATAAATTAGTTTTTCCTGTGTTTCACTTGGCCATTTTCTCACTGATGATTTGAATGATGATGAAGATGTTTATTGACAGTGTTGTAAACTATATGCTCAAGCCAGTATGTTGTTTTGCAACTGCAGTATGTGTTCTGTCAATATAAAATGTTCATTATTTAGAGCTTTCTGCACACTTCTGTGTACAGCTCATCTTAGGTGTTGCTACAGGAAAAGTAGAATGCAGAGACTCACGGTGGCTTGCAATGACACTATGAGGTTGCTGCTTGAGGCTCCCAGATGGCATAGTGCCAGTCAACTGTTTGTGTTCTCTGGTGTTCCTACATGTGAGGCACTTCTAAGACATCTGATGTCCAATTTTATGTGGCAGTTTGATGAGTCAGAGAACAGCATCATAGAGGCTTTAACCAGCCTTAGGAGGAGCTGCTCTCGGTACTACGCCAGGCTCAGAAAACGCTAGTTGAATGATGAATTGCTGAGGTTTTATCATGTATGTCTTTTTCCCCCTTCTTTTTATATGCTGTAGACCTTCTTGTGAGTCCAAAATGAAGTTTGAATTGAATTGATATTCATTGAGGACAAGATAAAGTTAATGTGCTTTCAATATCTTTATCTGTGCTCAAAATATCCCATTGTGTGCTCAGGGATGATGCACACATATTAGTCTATATGTATAAGGAAAATGCTGTCTTTTGTTGCAATACAACAGTTGGTCAATGGGACAAAGTGACGGCAAGGTTGAAACAAGACTGTTCAGCTCTCTTAGAACGCTAATGGGATAAAAATACAGCCTCCTAGAAAGCTTCGAGGAAGAGGTTGTATGAACACTGAAGATGTGCTTGATAATGATACAGGAGTGGTTTGCAAGGACATTTTGCTAGACTTTTCAACAGTCTGAACTTGTCATAATTGTAACCCATCATAATTACTACGAATTCAAACATCTTTGAAGTGCACAGTGTTTGATATTTAACAGAAAAGTTTTTGAGTGGGCGTGTGACCACTTTTATTTTAACTGTGATGATTCTGTGGACTATGGAAGTTATTTGCTCAGTGTCTCTTTAACAACACATCCTCACCTTTGCTCAACTGATCTGATCTGGGGGGGAGTTTCCCAAGGCAGAAAGGGCAGGATGGGCCACAGCAGGGAGGGGAGATAAACGACGTGTGTATTTCACCGTTTTCACCCGCAATGTCAAGAAGGGAGCGATCCATCACTCCACCACAATGACACTTTAAATTGGTTACGTCAAATTAACCTGATGTATCATGGCACCATGCTGGGGGTTTCAAATTGGTTTTGTGGCCTGTTATGAGCAATGGGTAGGCATTCATCAAGAGTGGCTTTTACTTGTCCTCAGGCAGGTTCTGGTGTACTTTCTCCCTCTCCACCTGACCAGAAGGAACCAGAAATATAAGTTCAATTGTCATGACTGTGGCATGATAAAGTCTCCTGAATTAAGATGTTGATACTTAGTGGATGCTAACAGGCTGACCTTGATGTCAACCTGTTAGCATCCACCAAGTATCAACAGATCTAGAAAAACGCTGAGTTGAGAACATTTATGAACTGTTGGTTTTGGTCAATCCCATAACATGTTAAAGCCTTTAAAATAGCTTGACAATCCATTGGGAAGCAAGCATGTTGAGGTAGTCAAGTTTCTTTGCCCTTCAAGGCCCATATAATGCTGACTCACTTCTAACTAACTTCTTGTCAGCATCAGAACCCAACCTCAAAGCCTAGATTCGGCCTCCTTCAAATTAAAAGCTGATTACATCAATGGAAAACTTTAGTTTTACAAAGAAAAATATCCATAATCAACATATCACATGTCATTTGCTCCAAAAACTGCATGAAAACAGGAAAATTAACTGATCTGGTAAAAGCAATGTTGTAAATAACAGGTGTGTGCCAGTGTGAGGTGACCTTTCTGGTTAAACTTTTTTACTCACCAAAATAACAAATATGATGCATTCTGACTCTTTCTGAGATTCTGACTTCAAAATAAGACAGCTGTTAGGCCATGGACTGTTGTCATGTGTATAGACAAAACATTTAGCTTACTTTCTTCTTCTTTCTTCGTCATATAGTTGTGTTACATTGTGGTGCTTTGAGGCATTATTTCTCTTGTCTCACCACATAGATTCAGCGGTCCACAGAGACACAGTTGGTTTACCTTAAAGTCCTAATGAAACAGAAGTTAAGAGTGTCTTTAGCATCTGTACTGTGTTGTATTTCCTGGTGAAACTGAATATGCGGGAGGTGTACCCTTACAGGAGAAATCCTTTAGGATTTGATTGGACCACTAAAAGAGTTGGTCGGGGTTAGTTTAGCTTGACATGGAGCTGTAAAGAGAAACTGAGCTGTAGAGGACTGTTGGCCTCCACACACACACACCTTTCTCTGCTGTTCAGGAGGACGAGGGAGAAATGAATAAGACCTCAACCACATTTGTTTGTGCCTACTGATATCCAAACACACACCTCTACCTATTGCTTTCCATATTACTCTGCAAGCTACTATAATTTGTTCTCCTCAATATATCCAAGACTACAACCCACAAGCGGTCAAGTACGGTTATACATGACGGGTGTGGCTAGCTGGTCGACTAAAGTCACATTTGATTGAATCCATCTTTGTAATATGATTTGACATATAACAAGCGATAACTGAACAATTAAAAACGGGGACACAGGATCAGAACTGAAAAAAATGTATTTTTTATCTCACTGTGACCAAGTTAAGTGCAGGAAATTTGACATTTTTGCTGCAAATCATTTAGCTATCTTTCCATCATATTCATGCATCCTATTGTACATTAAAGTTAGCATAGCTACAATGCATCCTTGTATGTGGTATCTTGTGTTTGTCTTGGTGCATCTACTCATTAAACAGAAAGAAGACAGAGCTCTGGCATTCCCACAACATACCCAAAACACATTGTCACACTGAGGCAACACTAGTCACCAGACAGAGAGGACACACACTGTTATGTGGTGTAACAGTAGAGGCATTCATGTTCACTCTGTTTGCATGCTGATCAGAAATGACACAGCTCAGTGATCCCCACGTTTAAACATTTCTTGGCACTTACTTTAGATGTTTTCTTCTTTGACAATCTGCAACACATTCAAAGAGAGTGGAAAAAAAGTGTCAGAGTCTTGCTCATGAAGCTTCAGCACCAAACGCAAGTTAGCAATAACATACACACCACTTGGTGCAGAACCAAGAGAAGCAGAATCCTCTGTATCAGACCCCCTGTAGAAAGCTTGTCTTGATTAGCTGCAGTGTGGACTGCTCTAACTCCAATTTCAACTCAAGCTGTTATTCCACCTCAAGTTGCCTGTCTTTCTCCTTATTCATCTGCCGAAGTTTCTCTAGCTCAAGCTGCTTCTCCAACTCATGCTGCCTCTCCTCCTCCTTACTCTTCATGTCTACTTTTAACTGAAACTTCTCCTGCTCAAACTCCAAGGCTAACAACTCCTTCTGCTGCTCAAAAGTCAAACCAGCTGTCTGTACAACTGCTGACACAGACACCAGCACAAGAGCTGGCTACGCCTCGGCAGCACAGAGCTCACTCTTCTGTAACACACCTTGTTCAAACAAAAACGACAAAAACCACAGCTTTCATATCATCCTTGTGGTTTTCTCTGCAACCACCGTACCATAATGATCAGTTTATTTGCACTAACTGCTCCTTACGCCACCGTAGGCACATCAAAAAACCCCGATAAAGAAGCCATAATAAAAAAATATCAATACAGACAGTAAAGTGTTCACTGTTAGACAACCCTCAACAGAATTTCCCCCTAATTTCCTAAACAAAAAACTTAATAACTCACCCCTAGTCTTCATATGGCTTATGTGAGGTATTTACACACTGAAAACCAGCAGACTTGTAGAGAGACCTGCAAGCAGACAGCCCCGCAAAATCACGCGGATGTGACCCCGAGACAATTATCTGAAAACTGCAGACACTAACCACGATTCCACAACACTACAAAAAGACACAAAAAAACAACAAACCAACACAATCCAGAGGGGAAGTGTCCTGCAGCCTAATGGAGAAATCGTTGTAAAACAGCGTATCAGGACAGTAACACCTCTGAACAGCACAAAAACGGCAAAAAAACATGATGTATCTCCCAAAAACCAGAGCAAAACCAAAAACCAAAACAACCCTGGTCACAAAATACACAGTCCAAATTCCAGCACACAGCTGGACCAAATCACCTCATTAGCTGCGCAATAACACCACGCGCCCAGCTGCTACCTGAGGCACAAAACAAACTGTTTAACAAACTAACCCTAATGGACGAGCCCCAATTTGTTATGAAAAAATAAGGGAGACACACCATGATACAGAGGTAAGAAAAGATAAATTTATTAAACAATTTAAGCCAAATTAAATAAGTAACTAAAAGTTTACAGTATGGCGTGTGGATGCCAGTTGTGTCAGTGGTATAAGCTATGGATGACTGTCAGCTGTGTGTGCATGTAGTAAAGTGTAGCAAAGAAACTAAAACAACATAACCAAACCAGATTGGGATGCCTGTAGGGAGGAGCAGAAAGATACAAGCAACAGCAAGCAGTCTCTCTCTCCCTCCTCTGACTGCTTGCTGCTGCAGACGAGACTTTAATAACCTGGCAACCCCGTCGTCGCCAGTTGCCCTAACGAGCACCTGTTGAGACGGAGGAGACAGGTAAATCACAAGGCCGAACAAAGATGACATCAGGGGTCACCACACCTATAAAACTCGAGAATAGCAGTGACAGGATTGCTGCGCTGTAGAGAGTTGTCAGACTGTATTTAATAGTAGTCCAGTCACTGAGACCAATCAACACCATGTCAGACATGTTATTTGTTTTACTGAAGGGCACTGGTTTTCCTAAGGTAAACAAAACAAAGTGCAAAGTCAATGCAAAGTGACTATAAACAAACAAGAAAAAAAAAATGTTTTTCCATATGTCTGTAATGAAACATCACTAACAAAATGTGTCACTAAATATTAATTTAATGTCAAATATCAATAAACACACATTAGAACAAATTAAATACAATCACTCTTTTTTTTTTCCTTTGAAAAGCTATTTACATAAAATACAAAATATTAATGCATAACAATAAAATAAATAATGTTCTTGATTAGAAGGGGGTATTGTGGAGAGCGACAGATTTAGACTCGAGGCATATATTGTAAAACACATTTTTCTAAACATTAAAGTACCAATCTATATTCAGTATCATCATCATCATCACAGACTGGACTTTATTCCATGGGATGTTCTGTGGAGTGTGAGTGTGTAGTTTGTAGTTTGAGCCTATGGCCCTCTGGGTCAAAGTCTGTTGACAGCAAGATGACTCCATCCATTCAGTTCCAGTGTATATGACATGATGGTATCTGCAAATGCTACTATTGCATATATATTCATGCTTGCAGCTGTTGTGGAGATGGACATCTACAGTCTGCAAGTCCTGGTGACAAACAGCCCTGGTGGTTGCTGTCCAGTCTCATCAGTATTTAAGAGCTGGGAAAAAACACTTCAGTGGTAACACAATCATCATAATGTCAACAATTGGGTCATTTGTCTCGCCAATAGTTTCCATGCTAGTTTAACGTTTTGGCTAAAGTGTCATCCATATCTCATCATGTAGAGCCTGTGCTAAAAGAAAATGTTCAGGAAGGATTTTTGAACTGTCGTCCTCCTGATGTACAAGTTAAACATATTTCTTTGATGCCACAATGCAATTAAGTTAAGAATAACAAGAAGAGTAATGCCACAAGCTGCTGGCTCCAACTGAATCCCATTCAAAAAGCATCAACTTCTCATTTTTTTTCCAACAAATAATAATGGTCTCAATCGCTAAATTCAGGCCCTCTAATAAGTGTGCTTGTGGTCATTTTGTAAATTATGTCTCCGTTAATAAGATTTGAAGACTTATAGCAGCTTTGACGTCTGCCATGTTGATTGACAGCTGTGATTGACAGTTGGCTCACCTGCTTCTCTCCACGGCTCCGGGACTCTGAGCCGGACTATTGTTGTGATATTTCAGCAAGTTAAATGTTGATTACGATACCTGCCCTTGTAGAAACTTTAGCGAAATTGTGCTAACATTAGCCCAAGTGTGCAACACTCGTTGTTCCCAGTAAGCTAGCGTTAGCTTCGGTCCAAGGCAGCGGGGGCGTGTTTCCAGAGTGTGGAAGGCAACACCCTGCACTCCTTATTTGGAAGTTTCTGGCTTTAAATGGAAAAGTTAGCGCCAACCATAAGCTGCAACGCTGGGCTTCAAACTGGATCCAGTGCAAACCAATGGGTGACATCACACCTCACTACGTATCATCTTTATATACAGTCTATGAGACGGATACATATATTGTATGTCAAAATATATTATTATACTATTAATATTATTTAACATTACAGACTCACTCTGGTTGCGCTGGTTCTCCAAAATGTACCTTGTAAGAAGCTATCAGCTGGATTCAGCAAAAGTGTCCTTCATTTTCATGATGATTTCCTGAGGCACTGATTGTTATTCTCAGCCTGCTCATTATATTAATGGTCTTAAACACACACTCTCTAAATGTGCATGTGTCTTCTTTCAGAGGAGAAAACACAAGGGCCTGTTAACCTTCTTGATTTTACAGGGATCACTTTGGACAGAGCGCTCTGCCCCTGGAGAAATTAACTCAAATACAAGAGACTTGGAAAGGTATTAGTAACATACTCCATGTCTAAGAAATAATTGCTTTTTTGTTGAGCCATTTTAATTTTGCAGTGTGAATCATTTGTTGCACCGATCATGTCCCTAAAGCAAGAAAAAAAAAAAAAGAAAAAAAAGCTGATTGTCTTTTTTTTCCACTGTCAAAACAGATGGTCTATTTCATTTTTCTACAAATAATTATGAAGAAAACTTTGTACTGGCACTCTTACTGTAGTCGTCACAGCTGCTGTGACTAACTTTTGTTGTTTCGATATATATATATATATGTATATATATTACTAGAGCTAGTGATCCCCCTTTCCTGAGTCTACCCTGCATTCTGCCCAGTGCATGCTGGGAAAGGCTCAATCTCCCTGACTGTGAAAAACAAGAAAATAAAACTACAAAAATAAAAGAAATTTTTAAAAAAACTGTAGGTAGGTGTGATTTCTCTCGGGGTACTTCGGCTTCCTTCCACAGACCAAAAACATGCAGTTTAGGCAATAGCTGACTCTAAAATTGCCCATACATGTGAATGAGAGTGTGAACGGTTGTCTCTATACTATATGTTAGCCCTGTGATTGACTGGCGACCTGTTCAGGGTGTTCCCCGCCACTCGCCCAATGTCAACTGAGATTGGCTCCAGCTTCCCCCACCACCCTCTGGAGGATAAGCAGCAAATGTATATGTAAATTTGTTTGGACTGTCCTGATTTAACAAACGCTTGCCAACCAATTGTAAAGGATTTTTTTTTCATGTTGCCATTTTCAAAAGAATTTCTAAGCACAGGAATGGAGACCAATTGTGTTGATGCTCAGAACGCTGCTGATCAAAGACTGATCACTGACAGCCATTTAATGTCATGTAAATACAGAACATTCAAGATTACAGATATATACGTGGTGCAAAGGGGTAATTTTTTTAAAAATAAAATTCACTGACTGAACCATGCAATAGCCTCAGAAAGGCTTAATAACAACAACCTACGGTTATGTTTCAAAATCAAAGAATACATTTACTAATAAGAGCACTCACATAAAAACGTAGCACTAGCAGAGCACCAAAATAAAAAAAACTATGAAAGATTCTCTGTCAAAATCAGCAGGGGGAGGCGCATAGAAACAGCTGTTTGCAGCTTGCAGCTCTCTCTCTCTCTCTCATTGACTATCCCTTCACTTCCCTGTTGTTTCCCTTCTGTCGGTGGATCGCTACAATGGGGGGGAAATTAGGGGGCGAAAGTTCTATTTACAACCATGAAAAGCGAGCAGGCTAAGAAACCGAACTAAGTGACGTGTTCTGTCTGTCTATTGATCTCCTCTGCTTCATTTCAGTACCTTTTTTTATCATGTCGTGTGTGATCCACACACACACACACATACACACAACCAACAGCGCTGTCCATTGTGCTGAAACAACAGCATGTATCTCTGCAAATAATTTTGTTGTTTTTGCTATTTTTCTACAGATACATAAAGCTTTAAACGGAGGGGGCAAAAAATACAACTGAGGGGGCTAAACCCCCCGTGAGCTACCTCATGGCACCAGGCCTGTACAGTAGGTAAAATAGGACAATAAATGCTGAAAGATTACATGCCTGAAGCAGAAGGTTTACAAGGATTTTAGCAGCAGAGATTTGGGAGTGAAAGATCACAATGTGAAAGCTGCAGTGCATTGTGAGGAGCATTTGAGTAAAGCACCGTTTCCTGGAATAACTATGCCATGCTAGTTTTATTTTGGAAAGTATGGATTTTCTATTGAAAATATAAAATTTGCATAGCTGTTTTCCTCCTGGCATTTTAAAACTTTTATTTTATGTATCTCTATTTTATGTTTAGTGTATTTCACAGTGGCTATTCTCTTCTATTTTATGCCTTTTCTTTTAATGAATAATATCAGAACAAAGAAACTCCCCCACCTCCAATTAAATGACTTAAGCTTTGCTCTGGCTCATATCTGCAGTATGTTTGCAGTTCTTATCGTTTCTGTCAGCTCAGATTGAAACAGATACATCAATGTCTTTTCAACAGAGATAGCTGCTATTATTGTCTGGAGATATCGCAAGTCAAATTCATAAAAGCACAACTTTTCTTATCTTATCTCACTTATATCTTTCAAGGGTAGGACGTTTTTTTTTTTTTTTTCTCAGGGGTTAATTGGCTCAGCAGTACTCCAGTGTGGTGTAAAGGAAGTCAATATAGAAGTAAATGAGAGGAAATCGAAATGTGTCTACAAGAAGTTATGTGTTCAGTAGAGGGAGATGGAGAGAGCTTAATACAGACAAAGACGCGTGAGGGAGAGGTTTGATAGTATATGACCTATTAGTATGGCCTTTGTGTCTTTGTATGACTGCATATGCATCCGTTCATATCATGTTTGTTTCCCTATATCAGTCATTTAAGAGGATGTTTTGATATTTAGCCCTTTCAAGCAAATGGATAGCAGTACACAGCCTGCACTTACTGTATATATCACTTTTCAACCTAAACTGACAGTATTTATAACTACTATATGCTAAGTGTAATTGCTGTATACTAAAACGGTCCTGCTTTCTGTCTGCTGTAGCTGTTAAGGTCACAGTTTGCGCCTCCTCTCCTCCTGCGCTCTGCGTGGGGCTGCATCGTGCAGCCAGGTGATCCGTGCCGGTCAGCTGGGCATCGTGAAGGACGGCTTTCCACGTGCCGCCAGTATTCACACACGCTGCTTAAAGTGCACAGTGTGCTTCTGCAGCTTTGGTTCTCCATCCCATCACAACTCCTGTTTTGATTCAGTTCTCTTCTTTTTTGCTTATTGATTTATTTTCTTTTTGTTTATTTAGTTTAATATTAGCTGTCGGGGTTGCTGCTACCAATCCTTGGTCTCTGCCCACAGCTGAGTTTGGATTAATTTTGTTTTGCTATTTGCTACTTTGTGTTTTCTTTGTTTGTATATTTTTAGTTAGTGTCAGTTACTGAATTACTTATTTTGCTTATTCTTTTTTTTGTTTGTGTGTATGTGTGTATGTTTTAGTATAATTTATTGTATCTGCCAGAGTGTCCCCCTATGAGCGGTATTATAATTTTGTTTCTTTTCTTTTAGGACAGGAGCGTGGCGGTTTGGTTTGTAGTGGGTTTTTTTTTTTTTTTTAGTTTGAGTTGTGCTCCCACCCTGCTAACTGAGCCCTAGCCTTGTTCCTACTATTTATTTTAATTACTTTCATACCGCAATTGACTTTGTTGTTTTGGCACTCAGGCTGTTTACCAGTGACATCTTTCTGGTCTTTTAACTACAGTAAATCTTAATCAATAATTTTTTGTAGTTGGAAGTCCGTCTCCCGTCCTCTCCTCTTATTATTAAGGGTACTCATCAGTGTATTTCCTGGGGTGCAATTCCCCAGGTGGCGTAACTGTGAAACTTTCCCTCTCCTACCCATCTTTGGCCACACAAAGCACAGGACAGAGTGCTTGACAATACTTCACATTCACCCATGCACGCAGGCACACTCTCGTTCAGGGATGCAAACTTGTTACGTTTTGGCAAAAATCGCTCTTTTGAATCCAAAATAGGTCATTTGTGTGATTTGTGTGGGTCCGATGAGTTTGTGAAACTAGCGGGAGGTGATAAGCAAAACTTGAGAGATTCAGCTGCCAGATATTTCTCCATTCTCTGACCGAGATTGTCACTAAAATGAAAATATCTCATTGTAAAGTGGATGCGATGGACTTTAATACAGTTCTGGACCCGGCTCTGTACTCTCTTGACTTTTTGTTTGTTTTTTTTAACCTGTTCAGATCCCTCAATAAAAGTTTTCCAGGATGTCTAGATCTGATTACTGCCATCTGAGTCCATCCAAATGCACACATTTAATTGACTGGATGTCTATAAGCCAATCACAGTGTTCCACATCATCTAAAGTGGACTGCAGTAGAGCCACACCCCCTTTTTCAGCAAACATGGCCGACCGTGAGGCAAGGAGGAAGCGTAAGGCACATTAAAGGTGCAGTGTGTAGAATTTAGTGGCATGTAGCGGACTTGGTACCGGACTTAGCAGAAATGGAATAACATATTCATAAGTATGTTTTAATTGGTGTATTATCACCTGAAAATAATAATTGTTGTTTTCATTACCTTAGAACGAGCCCCCTGACCCACATCTTTGTCACCTTTTTCACCCCTGATGTGTTTGCATCTTTGACTGGTTTTGAACAATTTGGAGTTCTGCATCGTGTTCATGGACATATCATCATGTGGAAAGGTGGAGCCAGGAATCTAATAACCCCGTGTTCAATAAATGAACAGCTGTTCTACCTAAAACAGCTGCTTTTTTTTTCTTGCTCAGTTTTTTCAACAAAAGGTTGTATACGTTACCCCAAATGCTATAATAATGATCATTAACCCAAATGATAAATGAAAGTTAAAGGTGACATATTGTGCTTTTTGTGATTTTCTTTTATCATGTCACAAAACTATGCTAAACATGGTCAAAGTTCCAAAACTTCCAATCAGAACAGAGTGGGCTCATCAGGAGGTGGGCCTTAAAGAGACAGGAGCTAAAACGGCCTGTTTCAGACAGAGGCTGAACTGAGGGGCTGCATAAAGGACCACTATAAGATAAATAAGGAGTTTTTTTGAACAGTAAATCATGCAAAAATACTCCAGTAGTAAATGTGCATAATATATCCAAACCAGAGCAACAAATTAATAATCGAAATAAAAGGAACCAATGACATCCTTGATTTTTTTTACACTCTACACTTTTCAAACATCAAAGTCACAGCTCATACATTCAATAACAACTTTTTTTTGACTTGCCAGATATGTTAATTACCAACATTTACCATTACGTTGACAGGAAACGTAATTCAGGTGGCATAGCATTTCCTTTAAAACATATTTGCTGTTGCAGTTTAGTAGTATATAAATGTATTTTCTTGGACGCAGTGTTGACATATGAGTATCGTTTGAAGACAGACTTGGAAAAAAATGTGAAGCTGTCCTTTAAGGGATTAAAAGTCTGGTAGCGAGCCCCTTGACATGCCTCAGGAAGTGTGAAGCTGCAAAGAATTCCAACTGTCAATCTATGGTTTGCACATAGAAGAGGAAGGAAGAGGGACAAAGAGACAGAGAGACAGAATGAGGTTAACCACACAACACACAAACCCCCTATCCAAACATACACACACACACACACACACACACAAGGGGACTAGGTGACACAGGAGTACTAGCCCTCAGTTATCAAAATGCTAATGCAATTTAATGAACAACACTGGCTATGTTTTTTTTATTATACACACACACACACACACTCTCTCAGTTAGGGTGCATCTCTTCGTCCATGGCCAGAGGCGAGGATTGAGAGAGGGGAGAGGACACGTGGAATTGAGTGATAATGCACTCCATGCTAGCTGACCTTTCTCCTTCCTCTCCAGCAGGAGTAGTCTGTCAGGAGAAATCTAGGTCCGTTCGAATCAAAAGGCTCGGTGTTATGAAGACATCGCTCTCTAGAAAACTCTAGCGGAGACTTGGCGAGCGTGTGTCGAGGGCCGTGCGTGCGCGTGTGTGCGTGTGTGTCAGCGGACAGGGAATTTGTGATTGTACGCCTTGATTTGTGAGTTTGACGCAACCGCATGTGTGAGCGCACGCGTTATCGGCTGCCTCCAGCTCGGACCAGTCTCCCTCCATCATGTGAAGTACCTGCTTGAGCCCTTTAAAAGTGGCACACGGCGTCTGTCATGCTTTGTATCCCGGCCACAAAAGAGAAGCCCGGTAGCTGATACTGCCCACGAGTCTGTTTATCAGTATTTGAAAGCATAAAAATAACTGACATCAAAGAAAAAAAAAGCATTTTTCAGAGAAAATGACAAACCGTCTTTTCTTTGTAACTTACAGTTTTTGAAAAAATAATGTTTGGTGCTTTTGTTGCGACTATAATAGGAGGAGCTCACCTACTGAGGAGAAAAATAGGAGGATATGAAACATTGGAAATTATTATTTGATTTGCGGTGGTCATCTGTGAAATTGTTTAAATTTTTACACCTGTATTGACTTTCATTTTGTATTTTTCTTTTCCTGCTTTGTGTTTGAGAAAATACGTTATGGTTCTGTGTCTCCTGCTGCCGTTTTCCACTGATCCTCCAGAGGTCCTCAGACTTTCCTCCCTTTTTTATTTGGACTGGACTGAGTGAGAAAGAGCTGATTTGAGTTGTGTCTTTAAAAGGACTATCTTGCATGATGATTATTTGGGTTGCCTATACTGGCTGGTGTGTCTTTTTTACTCACACAGCATATATACTCTGTCTCAGTGATAAAGAAGATTGTGTTTTGAATGTGCTCCGGGTTACGAATTGTTTGTGATAACTGCATTTGTGTTTCTTTGTGTCGTGCTTGAGCTTTGATATTATTGGCTTTTCTTTAGTGTTATCTCTTCCTCGCTTTGGTTTTATTTTTGTCAGTCGGTAATCTCTCGTGTTCCCGTAGCCCTGCCCAGCCTGCTCTCCCCCGCTCCCCTGTCTTGTGTCACCCTCGTCAGCCTTGTCCTGTGTTTTTCATGCCACGCCCTCCTAATCACCTTGTTACCCAATCATCATGTTCCCTCTGTATTCAGGTCCCTGCTCACCACAGCTGTGCCTTGTTGTGTGATTAGTCCCATGTGTATACATACCTTTTTTATGTTCTCTTAGTTGTTTGTCAGATTGTTGTGTATGTTTCTGGTGTTCCAGCTTGTCTTGCTTCCTTCATGCCAGCCTGTTACCTGTGCCTTCAGACTGCTGAACTCAAAGTAAAGATCTTAAATCATTAATTCTGTCTTGGTTTCTGCATTTGGGTCCATCTGCTCTACTACCTGTGACAAAATAATGGCACCTCAAGCCGTTGCAACATATTGATAACCCAGATTTGTTTATCTCCTTTGGTAGAAGTACTTCGTTAAGAATAACACTTATGTTTTTAAGATTTCTCTATTGTAGCTTTCAGATGTTGCTATGGCAGCCATGTATGGTGATCATGGCTACTTCAGACCACGAGATGATGACAAGTTCGAAAAATCCTTTGTGCCAAAAATAATGACACACACACACAGACAATATCCACCTACATGTGTATATACAAGCACATACATTACATATGCGCTGTGAAAATATCACGCTCAATTCACTCTGAGAACAACCTAGGTGTTAATTATCCATGTGCGGATGAAGTGCAATGACAAACAGTTTTGTATGAGAACAACAAATGTTTTAACAGGAAATATTTTTGCGACTTAATTTCTATAACACAGTACAATGTTCACAGGTGCTTTTTCATAAAACTCAACAAAATAAATGTTATAAGATAAGAAAAGACAAATTTATACTGCAAATCTCAAAATGTAAAGGAATGAGCAATGGCAAACATGTTTTATCTTTGATTTAAAAGTAATAAGGCGTGAGGCATGTGTCAGACCTAATGGATGAACATTTTATTTGGTCTTAAACCAATTCTGATCGGACAGCTTCCTGATATCAAAAAAGTGTATATTTTACATTACATTACCTACTTTCTTTATGTCACATTAAAATGACAGGAAGAAAGCCGGTTTCACGGATTTCAACACTTGGATTCATACAGAAGGTGTAACATGCTGTCAGAGTGTTTATCTCCATTCACTGCAGCCAATTTAATGATCTGTATGCATGAGAAAGCAGAGTGAGTGAGTGAGCGCCTATAGCAAAACTTATTTAGCTTGTACTGCATCCATGTGAGTCATCCTTGTGTTTGTGTTAGTGGATGGAGAGCTGTTAGTGAGCTGAACAATTTTTAGGGCAAGCCATTCTTTCTGGGGTTTTTTTGTTTTGTTTTGTTTTGTTCTCCAGCTTCCAGTGCATCACCACCACCCTTGGGACTGGAGTAGGGCCCACCCGAATTTACATCTAGCATGTGAAAAGCTAAGAGAGGCATATATAAAAATATATAAAATAATGGGTATGCATTTTACATTTTAGCATAAATTATTATTTGTCTGTTTCTGTGGTTGTTAGCTAACCTAACTAGTGTTCACTCCCATGATAATGTTTCAGATGGGGAAAACTGCACCTACCAGTAGGTCAGAAGGTGCATAGCATCTATTATTATCCTTGATAAACAGTAAGTAACCCAGATCTGCTCCCGGATTCATAACCAGCTCTGGAAGCTCGTCAGCAGAAGTTTTTTTCTTCTCACACTCTACAGCATGACTCAGGACTTAAGAGTGACATTGACAGTTATGTCTAAACTTCAAATATCATTAAGTTGTGGAAAATTACTGCAGTTACAAAAATATCTATTTGATGTATTTCTTTATTTTTTTCCAGCGTTATCTTTGCCTGTTCAGAGCTGATTGATTTTTTTTTTTCTTCTGTTCATGCTCAACTTAGTTAACATAACGTTGTTCACTTGCCTAAATCATGATCTCAATCCTCTGAGGAATAGCTTAACGTTTAAGTTAGACATTTAACACTGAAAACAGCTGACCAAATGCAGCGCTGTTATCTCACAGTCACATCAGTCCTACCTGCTTTATGTCTACTGTAGGAAGAACAAGACAAATGCAGTCACATTTGTAATCTGTCCAACTGCTGCACCTTTAAATGCACCTCAGAGGAGAGAGGAGGATCCTGAAGGAGCTTAGAGCAAGGAAACACAGGTGTATCCTCTGTGGAAGACAGCAACACCCTTTTGATCGATTGGTCAGCTGATCTGATGGGACAGTAAACAGTTGGGTTGTTGTTGTAATACAGCAGCTGTTCATATTTATTCATAAAATAAAAATTACTGAATCATGTTTCAATCATAAACATTCTTGTAAATGTATTTTCTTCATGACCCAAAAGGCTTCTCCTTTCTTCTTTTTCATTTCAAATATGTCTCAGCTGCTTCAGGTAAACATGACGCCACACAGCTGCATGTCTCCTACAATATCATCCTCAACTAAATAAGCAATATTTTATTTAAACATATTTTATAGGCTTCAGCTGTTTTTATTTATTCTTTTCAATCGGTTCTGTTCTTTCAGTAATTAATGTATATAAATTGTCTATTTGTTTCTTATTCTGACAGACAGACGCTGCTTTAGATCTATAATCAAATAAGACATTGGAGCAGTTATCAGTTGTTTTCCTTCCAGCTATTGTTATATAGAAATTATTAAGTAACAGTTTAAAATGTTAGTGTACATGAATTTTAAGTTAAAACTTTTATAGCTGTCTTCTACATATTTGACAGTTGAGGTGCTGTGCGTCATGAGTAGGTGTGAGTGAGGATGTCCCGTTTGATTAATTAAATTCCTCCATTCTCACATCTCTTCCTCGCATCTCTCAACCCATCTCTCATATAATCTGAACATTGAATAAGGCCAAGACTTGTGTATCCGTCAACACATGCCTTCTGATGCAGTTATTACCATCCATCACAGCTGGGCTCATTGCTGTGTAATATTTTGAGGCGTTTAACTGCACAAAACAAAGCGCTCACTCTCACAAATCCATAAATTGACATTAACACAAGAATTACTCCAGTCTATATGAGACAGTTTCTCAATACGCTGGATATGAATCACAAGTTGGGTATCGTTACACTGTGTCACCTGCTACACACCTAATGAGAAGAGTGATGTTGTTGCGCAGCAGCTGTCAAAGTCTTGATGTCTGGCTGAATGGACGTCAACTTCAGACGTCACACAGACAAGTGGTAGCAAAGGCATCAGAAACATCAATGGCTTGTTAGACAGATCAGTATGTTCCAAGTAAAAATGCCTCCAGAAATGTGCTTCTATTAAAGATCAGTTTCAAACTGGTATCACAAGATAACTCCACAAGTCTCTCCTGGTCCCTGGAACTGAGACCTGTGAAGGCATCCTCATTACGGGGGGCAAATGGATTCTGTATCCAGCTGTGTTGCTCGCTGAGCACAGGGGAGTATTCCTGGAACTACCTCCTCAGGGTTTGCAGGTGCTGTTTGATGGGGATCAGGATCTCTTCTTTGTTGAGAACTTAACAGATTGTCAAAGGACTCGTAGCTGTTCTGTAAATCCCAGCAATAAGTAGGTACCTTCTATGAATCCTTCTTTTTGTTTTCACAGGTTCATTTGATCTTCTGACGAGTTGAGGTTGATTCTCCATTAACACCAATGATGAGATATAAGATACATTCCAGATCAAAAATAGGTCAGACAAATGAAGAATAACACAATTTAAATCCCATGGCTTTGTTTTATTAGTTCTGATTATTTATTACTGATTAAATATTTGCTTTTAAAATAAATGATAATCAAATATTTTATGGTAATTTCAAACTTAATTACAAAATTGAAAATTAAAAACCTTTTTTTTTTTAACTGTAAATAACCTCATGGCCCACCACTTGCATTTTCATGACCCATCAGAGGGCCACAGACCACTCTTTAGGAATCAGTGATATACAGAGATGAGGATCAAATACAGTTTCAAAGCAACTGAATTCAATTTCATAATATTCAGTATCTCATAACATTCAGTTGTTGAAGTTTATTGGAATTCAGTTCAAAACTAATCATTTCCATTTCAAATTATGCTATTCAGGTTCAGTTTTTCAATGTAATTATTCAAGTTAAACAATACAAATTTAAATTATGTGATTCAAATTCAGTTTTTTTAATGATCCGTGCATGAAGTATATTTCATCTGCAGTTGTTCATGTTGAATACTGAAAAAACCCATTCTGGGGGGTGAGGTGGGCAGTGCACCAAAGCATCAGCTTGTTCCATTATCCAACTTACAAATGAAAATTGAAAAAGGAAGTCGAGAGCCAGAAACAGAGACACCTCACCTTCAAAGTAAAAGTTGCGCATTTTGAAGCGTGTTGGCTGCAGCGGTCAATATAAGGAGAGCTAAACAGAATAAATAAACAAATAGCCTAAATAATGAAGATAATTCATAATTGTTAATGCTTCGTTCATTTTTCTTTTACACACTGAGATTAAACTATGTAAAAGGAAGCAGAGGCAGCAGAACCAGCCCCAGGGATTTTCAAAGTAAATGCACCATTTTTTACTGAGCTGCACTGAGCCGCTGCTGTCATTTAAAAAGGACCAGTGTGTAGGATTTTGTGGCATCTAGCGGTGAGATTGCAGATTGCAACCAATAGAATACCCCTTGCCCTTTCAAGCATGGAGGAAAACCAAGAAACTAGCGAAAAACGCGAAAGGCCCTTTCTAGAGCCAGTGTTTGGTTTGTCCATTTTGGGCTACCATAGAAACATGGCAGTGGAACATGGTGGATCCCATGGAAGGGGACCTGCTCCCTATGTAGATATAAAAGGCATAGTACAGTGCACACATGAAACTTACAGTAGCTCATACTGCTCCCATAAAATGAATTTTTCATAATTCATTCATCATTGTGGTATTGTTGGATTTGTATTCATCAGTGATGGTGAACACAACATGCTCTAATTCTGTCAGTAAAAAAAAAAAAAAAAAAAAATGCAACAATTCATGAAATAAAGTTAATTTTACTTGTGTATTGTGCCCCCCTCCTGCCATTGTTAAGAGCCTATTAAAATGCTAAATATCTCAAGTGGACAGAGTTATAAATACCTGCTAACTTTAATAAATAATGTGTTGAATGATATCCCCCCCCATTAATATCAAATGAAGGATGTGTATTATCATGGGTGGTAATTAAATGCAATACATTTGCAGTAAGTACACGATAATTTATTGTAATTTTGAATTTTCACCGAAATAATTCAGTAACACACTGAGGCATTATGAAACTGTGCTGTAAAGGAAATGTAGGTTATTAATTTACATTCTAATGTTTGAGGCGAGTCTTCTGAACACAGCACACAAAACATGGCTATACTCACAATATGAAAACCATATCTAGGTCTTCCGTTTTCAGTACAGTCACAATGAGGTTGTTGGCCTGCTTTCTGAATTCACCCTGTCATCACATTGTTTAGGTGTTATAAGCCATGTGTACAACTCAATGGAGTGATAAGATGCTAAGAAATTTGAATTTAAACAATGAGGTGGTTACACAGTCTGTCCAGTGTGACCTAGAGAGTCTGGTACATTGAGTAAGGAGTAACCCTGATCTCATTTCACTGCAGAGATGCAACCAGCTGAGTGTCTCAGTGTGGTTAGGACTGACAGCAAGTTTCATGCTATGTTATCATTTAAAACTGTCATACATTGTAGTTAATAAAGAGATAAGAGTCAGGTTCTGGCTTCCATTAAACAATTTTTAATGAACAATTAATTGCACCTTAAATGGGTGAACAAACTCACATTTTCACATTATAAACCCATAAGAAATTACAGAACAGTACATAAGTCTGGCTGGTAAATATAGACAGGTTACAAATTAAGGAAAAACCAACATAATGTGCTGCCAGAACAGCTGCAATGCACTTTTGCATTGATTCTACAAATCTATGAACTCTACTGGAGGGATGAACACCATTCTTCCAAAAAATATTCCCTCATTTAGTGTTTTGATGATGGTGGTGATGGCGCTATCTAACATGTCTGTCCAAAATCTCCCATTAGTGTTCAATTGAGTTGGGATCTGGTGACTGTGAAAGCCATAGCATATGATTCACATCATTTTCATACTTAAACCATTAAATGACCCCTCATGCCCTATGAATTAGGGCATTGTCATCCTGGAAGAGACCACTCCCATTACGATAGAAATGTTTCATCATAGGATAAAGGTAATGACTTAGAACAACTTTGTATAGATTTGCAGTGACCCTTCCCTCTAAGGGGACAAGAAGACCCAAACCATGCCAGCAAAACACCCCCCACAGCCTAACATAGCCACTGGATTCCCTCACTGTAAGGGTAAAGCATTCTGACTGGTAGCGGTTTTTCCTTTAAATTTATCACCCTGTGTGATATATAAGAGATGATAATCTTGTGCATATGCTTTGACATTGTGGTTGTCCGCCAGACTAACTATTATAATTATATAATTATCATAAATGGACTTTTTATCCAGTTTTTTTCTTCATGTGACAACTAAGCAGATGAACCCAAGTGCAAACACAGAAAAACCAGAGACAGGATTGAAGTAGAACATTTTTTTCAGGACTGCAAGGTTAGAAGTTTAATCAGGTGAGGTCGAGGGAGCGGTTCAGAGCTGAGCCAGGCAGAGATCCAGAAGGTGAAGTGTGGGGATGGGGGTTCAGGTTAGGAGAACAGAACAGACAAGATGAGGTGAGGTCCAGGAGACAGGGGCCAGAGGGCAGAGCAGACAGAACTGCAGGGAAGAGAGAAACTGGTTCAGACTGGGTTCAAGACAGGGAGTTCAAGGCAGCTAGCAAAATGCTTAGATAGACAAGAATGGTTGGAAGCATAGTACTGACTGAACAAAGGCTACAGTCTGGCAGAGCTGAGAATATATAGGCGGGGTTGACTGCAGGATTAGGTGCAGCTGTGGCTCTGTTCTGACTCCAGCCCACCTGTCTCCACTCACACAATCACAGACACACAAACACACAGGGAGAAGAGGGAGAGAGCCACTGTGGGAGTGACAACAATTAGGAAGACACAGGGTACATCTCAAGTCTCTTATTTGATCTTTCCTTGCTCCTGGATCCTCGCTTGTTCCGGTCCGCCATCTTGAAAGCCATCTCAAAGCTCTTATTTCTGCTCTGAGAAGCAAGGATCAAGGAGCGAGGAGGGATCTCTTAGGAGCCATAAGCGACGATACACAAGAGCAGCCTTCACAGACGTCTTTTACCAGCCGACACGCCCACTTGGATTGGACAGCAGTTATTGATTGTATGTTATTGTATGCTATGATATATAGCAACATGACATATAATTAGTGGGTGTTCTCTAGCACCACATAGTGGATGCAGGAAGCAATAGTTACAGATGGGTGAAAAATTAAAGGAAAAACCGGTACAGGTCTGAATGCTTGACCTCTACAGTGAGGGAATCCAGTGGCTATGTTAGGCTGTGGGGGGTGTTTTGCTGGCATGGTTTAGGTCCACTTGTCCCCTTAGAGGGAAGGGTCACTGCAAATCAATACAAAATTGTTCTGAGTGATCACCTTTATCCTATGATGAGTGGTCTCTTCCAGGATAACAATGCCTCTATCCATGGGGCACGAGAGGTCACTTAATGCTTTGATGAAAGAAAATGTTGTGAATCATATGCTATGGCCTTCACAGTCACCAGATCTCAACCCAACTGAAAACCTATGGGAGATTTTGGACCGACACATAAGACAGCACTCACCACCACCATCATCAGAACATCAAGTAAGCGAATATCTTATGGAAGGATGGTGTTCATCCCTCCAGTAGAGTTACACAGACTTGTATAAACATTGTCAAGGTGCATTGAAACTGGTCTGGTGGCCTAACACTTTGTCTTTATCCATGTCTGTTGCCTTTTGGTAAATGCATTGCTACATTTCACTTATGTTGTATTGTCTACTGGCAACAGGAAGTGACGCCTAAAAGACACATAGTCCATCAAATATATACACATTTTCCAATATGTCATCTCCAGCACCATGCACTGCACACAGGAAATAGTATTTTATCTATTCACAGGTGTGATAATCCTGACAATTCAGAGCTGTGTCAACAGACCTCCACCGCTGGCGCTCCCTCTGACGCACGTGAGGTGCGAGGGCCAGTTCATCACTGCTTGCAGCTTTAATATTTGTTTTCTGATTCACCATCTAGTTAAAAATCAGTGTTAATTGAAGGTCTTATCAACAAAAGAACCATAAACAACTTTCTTCATTTATTAGAAAGATTTTTCTTTTCATTAACTTTTATTATGGATAAAATTAAAGTCTGTCTGTCAGCAAGACACATATTTTAACACATTTATATTTCACATACTTTATCATCATTTCCATTCAGTAACATATGAGGCTGAAAATTTGTGAGCGTCGGGTTTGTTATGAGTTACATAATTTCCATTTTCCCTGAAACACTGAGCCTAATGAATAATTTCCAGTGTTCAAAAGACACCCAAATCACATTCTGGGTTATTAAATAATGAATTCACAATCAGAATATCAATAAATACAGACGCAAATAATGAATAAATAATATAAACACATTCTGCCAGTAGAAATGGTTCATGTGCCACTGAGCAGGACACAGTACACAGTGTAAATACAGAATACTGGTTTTCATTCATGTGCAGGTGTTTGTTTAACAGGTAACAGGTTACAGAGAGAAAACACTGCTGCTCTGGCAGTGATCCCTGTGTGCCTTTATTAGTATTATCACAGTGCACATGTGTACAGACACAAACTCCATCAGAAGTCGATACAGCTGTTAAAGCCGACTGACAGCTGATCCAGTTGTGATCAGCTGCTGCCGTCATTAGAAACGGACGCAGCTTTATGTGACGCTTCAGGGGAAAGACCGTCTCATCTCTCTAAAAACATATCTCCTTGTTTCCTCTCTCCTCGCATGGTATTGTTGCGTCTCTCCAGGCATCCTCGGTAGAATGAACTAAGACACAAGGAAAAGATGCAAGTGAGGGAAACGTGGATGCAATTAAGAGACTTGAGATGTACCCACAGAACTGGATGTGAAGGGAGCATCAGGGGAGACAGCAGGAGCAGATGAAACAGTTTTAAGCCTCGGTTCATCCCTCCAGAAGAGTCCTTGTAGAGAGACTTGTAGAATCAATGCCAAGGATGAGGAACACCATTCTTCCAAAAGATACTCCCTCATTTGGTGTTTTGATGATGATGGTGGAGAGCGCTGTCTAACACGTCAGTCCAAAATCTCCCATTGGTGTTCAGTTGGGCTGAAACTGACATTTTCATACTCATCAAACCATTCAGTGACCTCTCGAGCCCTGTGAAAGGGGGCATCGTTCAATCATAGTATAAAGATGATGACTTAGAACAACTTTGTATTGATTTGCAGTGACCCTTCCCTCTAAGGGGACAAGTGGACCCAAACCATGCCAGCAAAATGCCCCTCACAGCATAACAGAGCCACCAGATCCCCTCACTGTAGGGGTCAAGCATTCAGTCCTGTACCAGTTTTTGCTTTAATTTGCCACCCGTCTGTATACGTATAAATATGCAAAGATGCAGCGCTGCTCAGACATCAACACTGAAACTGAATGTGAACAGCAATGACTCTCAATTCCTTGGCCACTTCATAGTTGTGCTGCCTGTTGTCATTCAACTAATTCTTATGTTCACTTTTATTAATTATAAGAACACATACAGTGCTATCTCTCCAGAAACTTAGAAAAAAGCTACATGTAAAATTTCCAAGGATTTTACCATCAGTTCAAGCCATTTAGGAAGAATTAGAATAACCTTTAAATAAAAGTGGCACTACTTTAATTGAAATTGCACAGGTCGATAAATACTCTTTTTTTTTTTGAGTTTATTATGTAGAAAAATCTATTTCTTTTTTAAACCTTGAAGGCAAAACATGATGTATAAAAAGCATTCAGTCAATAGCTTGCATAGTTAAGCTTTCGCTCTACATTGGCAGTCGCCCACCACTGACATTGAAAGGCTGCCAGAGAATATTTAGAATAAAATATTATGCGCTTAATGTATTAAATGTGCATATCGGCTTGCTGCTGCCCTATAGTTTGTCTTCCTTTTTGGCAACTTCACTCAGATGATATAAAAAATGTTCATGACCTGAGCATTTCTACATTATATTCTTCCTATCTTCAGTTTAAATGTAGCTTAAAAGCAGCTTCAAGGATTTTTAGATTTTAGTACAGACTGAGCTGAAGATTCTGTGTCACCTTCACATGATTTAAAGATTTACTTATTAACTTTGGAGGAGGTAGGAGTTAACAGGATATCTCTTTCAATATTTGGAAAGTTTCCCCATGAAATACTGCGCCTAATTTAATGCAAAAAAGGCAATCTAAATAAAATCCATCAACGATGTTGGACATACATTAGGTGCTCTTTTAAGTGTCTTCAGTACCTCCTGCCAGCGTGTGTTCATGTGAGAGAATATAACTATGATTGAATGGGCTTCATACAGCAGTACCATATGGAAAGTGCTATTATCTAACTTTTATCTGACTTTTAAATTATACTGTTGAAGAGGTTGTTTTTTTGGAATCATATGACTCTCAGCTGTCATTTGAGAATCTTAAAAGGTACAGAAAGCCGTACAGTGCACTGCACAGACCAAGACCAAGACCACTGTCCTGGTCCATGGTTTACATTCATTATTTTTACCAAAATGTAACAAATATCACTAAACTCTCTCACACACTCACTCTGCAGCTCCATGGAGAGTTGTAGCCTCCTGTAGTTATTTTAGTTTTATAAATATTTAGTATGGTTCAGTCTCACTGCTCTTATTAACCCAGGCAGGTTTTCAGCAACCAAGTTCTGGTAAATCCACCAGAAAGTGGAAACCTCTAGCAGCAGAATATATATATTTTTCAGCAGTTGGTGGAGGCCAAACCAGGACTAAAAAGTGAGTCAATGTGGAACTTACATTCATCAGATGAGCAACAACACATCTACAAATAAATGACAATATTGCTCCATGTCTGCTGGATGTGTGGGTATTTTTTTTTTTTTTTTTTTTACTATCATTACTGAATTATGGCCACTAGGGCCATAATTCAGTAATGCAGCTTTATGGCTTTACAAACAAGGGTAAATGTCATTAAAAAAAAACAACCCAAAAACCCCATTTACTTTGTAAAAGATGAATTTTCTGAAACTTGGATGAGCTTCTTCTCTGCCCTTATGGGAGCATTGCTGCCTTAATGGCACATTACTGCCACCAACTGGTAATGCATATGGACAGGGCCAATATTAATTTAATGGGCACACCTGTGCTCTTGGCATTATTTGGCATCAATATATTCCAACTGTTTTGAACACGTGGAACAATGAACAAATGATAACTTGTCTAAATATTGCTCTTTAGCACCACCGGTGATTAAAAACAGAAACAGAGTATTGCAGAGGTTTGTACATAGGTTAATGTATAATCATTCACTGCCAGATGTGCCACACTGACATATGTAGCCTAGTCAATGTGCATTTTGCGAGGGATTTACTGTATGTGTTGTGTTTTTGGTTTTTTTTTTTACAAATAATTATAGAGAAAAACTGACAAGGAAGACATGAGATAAAACTGAAACAGTGACATACTATTGCTCAAACAGGAAAAGTGTTTGTGGTTCTATCTTAATTGTATATCTGTATGCATACAGAAACGTTACAGTTTTTCACAATTGCTATGACACATTTCTTTGAACCTTCCACCCTTTTCTCAAAACTATAAATACAAAACCCGATATTCAAACTGTGTTCACAGAACCTCTGACTCTTCTTGCTAAATCAAACAATTGCCTCAAAACAGTTTTATCTGTGCTCAAAATCAAACAGTGTTTACAGATTATACACACAGCCAGTCAAAATAAAACCACCACTGAGCATTCATTACACACAACATCAAAAAATGGAAAACACAGTGTTCAGGGCATGAAGCTCCAGAAAAAAAAATGTTTATTGTTTATAATACAGTTAATGCATTTTGCATTTTCCAAAAGAAATATTCACAACTCAGTAGCACAGTTTATATATTGCATACTGTAAGTACTGCATGCAATTGTATACAGTAAAAATACAGTACTTCAAAAGGCCAAAGGACAAAGACAAAATGTAAATGAAAAGCACATTACAGTACACTGTAATTGCAAAATCAAAGTCAATAAGTGATTCATTTAGCCTCAGCATCACCTCTTTGTGCTGGATCAGGCCAGAGGACTTCATCTACATCACAGGCAACATCCTCCACTAGCCAGGCAATGGGGGACAAACCCTGTAGTGTGCTGGATCCAGCCTTGGCAAGACTCCATAGGCCAATTCCATGGCCTGTAGGAGATTTTCCCTGGTATAGGGTTTTTGGTAATAGACCTTCCACCACCATGCAGAGAAAAACTCTTCTATTGGGTTGAGGAATGGGGAGTATGGTGGAAGGCAAACATTTATGAATCGCTGGTCGATGACAGGAGGCTCTGCCTACTTATGATCCTGCTGCTCATGCACAAACAAAATAATCTGAAGAACACCCTGGAAATGTAAGAAGATGATTGGTGTTATATGGCCCCAAGGTGGCACGACAGTGGAGAACCCCACGATTACTTATGGCTGCACAAATTGTCACATTGCAGCACGCTGGCCAGGGACTTCAACAACGGCCCATTGGCCAGTTATGTTCCTGCCTCTCCTCCTCTTTGTCACGTTGAGTGCAGCTTCATCCAAAATGTATTCATGGGATCTTTCCATGGAGTCCAATTCAAACACTCTCTACATGTAAAAATAGATATAGCTTTGTGAGTGCTACATAAAGACAGACCTATGCTGTAGAGTGTATGCACTTTACATACATTACAGTATAGTGCAGCTTGACAGTAGTATGTGGTATAGTATTGCATTATAAACAATCAGCACTGAATGTGTCTGTTTGAATGTACACTTACTTGCACATACTGAAATCGTTGATATTTGACCCTTTCTGAGTGGCGTCATGGTAACCCATTAAATAGTGTTAACCTCACTGTGGCTGTAGAGGAAAAGTCCTGGGATAGCATTCATCCCTGGGACCATAAATATCACAAAGTGTCATGGCAATCCATATCAGTTGTTGATGTATCGATCAACGATATGGGCCATCCAGCCAGCCAACTGTCTGACAGACCAACATTGCCATCCCTACTAATGTGACTGAAAAAACAAAAACCCACCAATATTACACCAGCTCCACTGTTTAGCATGTTGGTGGCAGTGTTATACTGTTTTCAGCATGAGGGACTGGGAGATTTTAAAGCTGTAGAGGAAAGTTATTTCCATTGAGGAAAACCTCCTTCAGTGTGCCACAGGAACACGTCAAGTGATTTAAGTTGGACAGTAGCCTGAAGCATATAGCCAAATCAACAGATGGCTTCAACAGGAATCTGAAAGTCAAACACCCAGCCAAAGCCCATACTTTAAATCTATTACAAATCTGTGGTACTGCTGTTGAGACACTCCTAGTCCAATCTGAGCAAGATTGAGCAAATAAGTAAAATAGACTGTCTATTAAACAATTACACTAACAATCTACTTTTTTTTTTTTTACTTGTATTAACAGAAATTAAATGAACAATTATTCTCAAACAAACCATTGATCAGCACACCCTTTTTTTCCAGGGAGGAGAAACTAATCAATGCAATCACTGGTATTTTGATTGGTTGGCATGATGAACCAGAATTTTAAAGACCCCCCCCCCCCCCCCCCCATCATTATTACGCACCATGTGGCTCTCCATGGCTGATAATTTAGGATCCTCCTCACATCAAATTGTTATGGCAGACATGTTGTAGAGCTGCAAATAATGATTGCATTTAGATTAGTCTGTTATAGTTTTTTTCTCTTTTTCTTTGATAGTTTTATCATATAGGTGATACAGTTTCAGGAAATAATGAAAAGTATCCATCTCAATTTTCCAGAGCCAAAGGAGGCATCTTCAAACTGCATTTTTTTTAACTTTTTCTCCTAAAATAAAATATTGAATTTACAATGATATAAGCAGGCAGTTCGCAAAAAACTAGCAAATGGCTGACATTTTACATGCTAAATAATTAATTATACATTTAAATAATACATTTAAATATACATATATGGCCATTAAGTACTCATTTTATCAACTAATTGCTCAAGCTATATTTTGAGAAAAGCAAATCTTTTATCTGCAGTACAGCACAGAGACTCTGATGGCGAGAGTTGGCTCGGTTTGAGATAAAATACTTAAATGTAGCAGCAGAATGGACAGCCTATACAGAGGCCATGTTTCATGCAGAGTATGAATAGAGCACCCTACAGGAAAATGTTGAATCAAGAGATTCACCTTGCCTCTCAATAGCGGGGGAATGGTATTAAGGAGGGTTACATGGAGGTGAGGCAAGTGTTGGGAGAAAAGCAGAGGAGAGGGAGGACGAAAGAACGGGTTAGAAGAGATGGATGGAGAGAGAGTCAAAGCCTAATGCCCTATCGCTCTTTTAACATCTGTCTGCTTGCTCCTAAAACTAGGGAAGCAGCTGCAGCTCATCTGCTGATTAGAGCTGTAATCAATCACTCATCACATTGTGTGTCTATGCGTGTGTGTGTGTATGCAATGGATGCATGTGTGCAGTTAGAGCAGTAATTAATAAAGCAAAAGTTAGTCAACACAAGTAGGATATTAATCCTGTAGAAGTCTTTATGAGCTATTATCTTCACCGTGCTAGGTTTGTTTTATCAATTGAAATCACACAAGAGATAAGAGTGTATAGTTATCATAAGAGAGACCTGGTAGCTCATCTCATTTATCCAATGAAACACTGGACACTTGATACTGCACCAGTTCTTTTCATGAATGTCTACCCCATACGAAGGTAGCATCAGTCGCATAAGAAAACGATATCATCCTGTCAATAGTGTCTTTAAGGAATTCATGGACAGACATCATATTTTGTCACTTAATTTGGAGGACTTGTTTTAACCCAAACTGACACTAGATTCCCCATGACCATCCACTGTATCTACTATGGTTTAACAGGCAAAAAGAAAAGAGCGAACTCATCATCAAACTCATTCATACTTTCATCAAGATTAACTACTCAGAAGCAGATATGTCTCTGAGACTAAACCAGAGTCAACATTGGCCTTGTCAATGGAGGGAAATCAAAGATAAGACACAATGAGGAGTGCTACTCTTTACTTTTCCTTTTACTCCTTTACTTTTCTTTTGGACGGCTGTTGCATTAGGCTTTATTTGATAGCTCCAAGCAAACATTGTCTCGCTAACCTCTACTTGTATCCAGCCATGCAAATATTTAGGTTTTTATCATCATCATCATCATCATCATGCTGTCAACAGTTTTCTTGTGGACCATTTCTTGGGTAGAAAGTACTGTCTGTTCACTGTTGACTGAAAAATGATTATTTCCATTTGTCACATGTATTAATTATCAGAAGTGTCAGCAGGTACTGTAAGACTCTGGCTGACATTGACTTAGAAACACCTTAGGAACATAAACTTTTCAAACAAAACATGTTAAAATTAATTAAATCTTTCCAGAAAATATTAAAAGACACAGTTAAACCAACCTAGAAACATAAAGAGCAAAAACATCAGCATGTGTGTGTGTGTATGTGTGTGTGTGTGTGTGTGTGTGTGTGTGTGTGTATACTCTTGTACTTAATGTTTGTACTATATTTGTGTGAACCTTGAGAATAAATATTTCACTAGGTGAGGACATTTGTGGAAAGTGGGATCATTACGTCTGGCCCTCAAGCCTTCAAAAGGCTGAGGATAACCACACTGAATATCTTCTTTTTTTCGGAGGGCTGTATTTTGTTGTGTTTTACAACCAATCAGTATCAAGTGTTGTATCTGTCCTGCCATCATTTTCAGTTAACACAGACTCTGTGGTTGCTACAGGAGGAGTAGTTCATGTTTTTCATCACAGTTGGTATGTAGCTAGGAAACTAGCTAGCAGTGTATAGACAATGTCCTCATTAATCTTACCTGCAGAGCTTTAATTAATCAGTTGTTTCAATTGGCAGAAACAGCCTTCAGTAAGCACAACACAAGACCTCTATTATTTGCTGAACAATTAAAGGATGTGGGTGACAATTGAGAAGTCTTGAACCAGCCAGTTTGAGGTTTAAAAGGGTTAATTTTAGGGTTAAGAGTAGAATTAGCTTTAGATTAAGATTAAAGGTTAGGGGTTAAAGGTTACCCGATGAGAGTCCCAACAAGTATAGAAATAAAAACATGTGTGTGGTTTGAGCCTGCACATAGTGAGGCAATGCACAGTCTCCCGACTCTTGAAAAGAATAATAAATAAAAATAAAAAGTCTGACATCCATTCCATTTTCACTTTGAGTCTAACTGTCACTTTTTCACTGGAGTCTAAACAAAAAAAGCAAAAAAGAAAAACATAAAAATTGTAAGCATGTTCACAGCACGTCTCCCATCTGATCACACAGCGTGCGTACATCTCATCATGAGCCCAAAAGCCCCGCTATAGGACATGACTGACAGTTTATTCGCCTTACATGACAAACCTCTGGCTTCAGTTGATCAAAACTGCATTTATCATTATTTATTTTTTCATGACAGCGCACCTTTTCTCTTCTTCCGTCGCAGGCAGGGATGCACGACTGGCTTGAAGTCTAATCTGACATCTGCACTGCAATGTTTTTCTCATTACATTCTCAACACAGTAATGTGGAGGCAGACACTTTCCTGCCATGATCAGAGAAGTATGAAAAGGCGTCTTATTATAACTAGTGGTGCCGTTTCAAGAGATACTTCACTATGCATTAAAACATTGTTTTTAAGATTAAGTCTTTCAGTCACATCCCTGGGAATGACATTGTATTATCTCCATTCAAATAAACAGAAATGGAAATACGGTCTGCTCTGAATGCAGAAGTGTGTGGGTGGTTATGTTTTTATCTTTGTGTATATGTGGTGTACATAATTTTTAACACATGCATAGGTTGATGTCTTCATGATGTAGTGCCAGTAATGTTAATGTAGGCATGATAGATTGATTTGTTACAGGTTTAAAGTAATATACTCAGTACAAACAATCAAAATAAATCGTAATTAATATACGTCAGGGGTGTGTATTCCAGAAAGCTGGGCCCTGTTTCAGAAAGCGGGATTAGTGAAAACTCCGAGTTTGTTAACCCTGAGATGAGGGAAACTCAGGGTTTTCAGCTCCAGAAAGAGAGTTAACTTAAACTCTGGGTCAGTTACCATGGTAACTGACTCGGTGAAGCTAACCTGCTCGCTGGCAGGGTTTCTCTCAGTGTCCTCCCTCCTACAGAGCCACACACGCTGTTTCATTTCCTCTTTCATGAAGTTTGTATCAAAACGCGTATCGAAGTGCGCTCATTAGCGGAGGTTTATTGCATGTCAGAATCAAGAATCCTGGTTGGATATTAGTCACTCAAGGACTCCTTAAGTTACCGCTTTTATGTGCGTCGGTCATTTCTTTGCACAGCGGTTTTTACTCTCACAGCGTGAATTCACCCTCAACTCCGTATGAAACCTCAGGTGTCAGTTTGTTAAAGCAGCTCCTGCACTGAAGTGCTTATTTCAATCTTGTATGTGCAATCAATGTGCAATCTTAGTTTAAATTTAGAAAATCAGTATGAAGCTTCAGACACGTGGGGTAAATTAATAATTATCTCGATCACTCATGACGTGATTGGTCGCACTGATGGATGGAGATTATATGTGTAACTCCCTGGGCTATTTTGTTCACAAAGCCTAAGATATGTTCTATGTTTCTATGAGTATGGTTTCCTTAATATGTAATATAGTGTTTGAATGTCTGTAACTACTTACATGGGGAGTAGTGTGATTTACGGATGACAGTGAATGCAGCATAAAAATTTTGGTTGAAAGGTACAACATTAACATGTGGTGAGGTGGTAAAACCTAGACTGCTTGTTTTTAGCAGAGCCTATATTGCTGTTTGTTGTAATCCTGCTCTTATTAGTCAGTCATGAGGCAAGTTCCTTAGCTACTTTTAAATTAAGGTATTTTTATTTTGTTTTAATTGGAGTGTGGGCGTACAAATATTTTGTGTGCATTCCTATATTGTTGAATCCCTTTGAGTAAGATAACTGAGGGTGTTTAAAGTAACCTTAATGCACATTTGCTGCAAGTTTACTAGCATTTAAGTGAAGCTGAATAGAATATTTCACCTCAGAAGGGAAACAAGAGTGAAACTCTCCACTATATGCTTGTGTATGTGAGATTTGCCTATAACAGGTAATTGGGCCGTTATTTTATTTTATCGTTGTTTAGGCCTAATTTGGGGTTAATAAATCTTTTGATTTTGAGGTTTTAAAATGTGTTTTTTGTGTACTAATGGATATTATTCAGAGGGGGGTTACAGATAAATCATAAGTGAGACTACACACACAGTTTAAGAGTCTTTATTATTCCCAAAGTAGACAAACACATATTCAATACACATCAGAAGCACACAGTACAGGTAGTATTACCATTGACTGCTAGTAGATGAATCTAGGCGTTGTTCATACGGCCTGTAGAGCAGAACACTGTTACATATGTTAATATTTCTCAGTGAACAGGATCGAACAGCATCACTGAATGCTGTTGAGCCAAGATACAAATATATATCTAAAAGTTTAAAATCTACTGTCTTTTAACGCCTTTTCAAGTACAAATCACCAAACACATTATTACTGGATCAGACTATGAGCTTACAGTCATGTCTCTATGTCTTTGATCTATATATATTTTCTTTAAATGTTTAACTATATTTTTCATCTTCAGTTGCTGCCTCCTGTGTTTTGTCCCCTGTCAGATTAAAGCTGAACAAATATATTTAAAATGTAATGTAGGCTACAGCCTGATACACAGTCAGAGTCCACTTTATCATCATTAAGGAAATGTAAGTCTGGTAAAAAATTAATTAATTATTCAGTGTTACTTATTGACACTTTCCCCCGCTGTGACTCAGGCTCTTTTTCTTTAAGATAAATGTGCACCGTCTGCATACACCGCTCGGTGGCTAGCACTGGTGCTGGGTTCGATTCCAGGCTGGGGCGGGGCCTTTCTGTATGGAATTTGCATTTTCTCCTGGTGTTTGTGTGGGTTTCCTCCCACCATCAAAAACATGCATGTTAGGTTAATTCTCCTCTCCAGTGCCCTTAACCAAAGGCACTGGGATAGAACTGGAGTTTGTCCTCGGGTGCTGCACAGTAGCTGCACACTGCTCCTAATGCTTAGTATGGGTTAGATGCAGATATCGAATTTCATTGTACAACTGCATGTGTGACAAATTTACCTTTATACACATGCATTAATATCTTTGCATCCGCAGGATTAACATGGAGCCTCTGTCTTTTATATACCCATTGCCATGGTGACTCATAGTATCGGAGCTCCATTGATGATGGCTTTTTTCATTCACCATGCACACACTTAACTCAGAGTAAACATACTCAGAGTTGATTGAACTGACTCTGATCAGTTGTTTTGGAACTGAAAACTCTTGAGTTTCCCATCTTGGGTTTCATCAACTCAGAGTTCAGGGTTTGACTTGAGAGTTTGTTGAACCTGTTTTCTGGAGTGGACCCCCACTCATGTAAGAATACTATTTGGAAAATGTTAAAGTTGGCATGTATTTTACTTTTAGTGATTCTAAAAGCAAGAAATACATTTATTTCTCTCTTTTTTTACCAAATATTTAATGAAATAAAAAAAAAACCTTGGAAGTTTATTTTCGGATAAATTATGACAGGAGTAAGGAGGAAAGGTCAGAGGAGTGGGAAGTGAAAATGCTCTTTAAAAATCACCTCAAGAATCTGTCTTCAAACTCACTCCTACACAGTGCATTTCAACTTCAGCATATTTGGGCACAAAGATCTACACAAACCAAATTGAATAGTCAAAAACTGTTACATAAGATTATTAATACAGCATCGCTTATGTATCATCAAAACATCAAATTTTCCTGGTTTTCATTTGAAAAGCATTTTTTAATATATCTACATTCCTTTGGAACAGTTTGAATAAGCCTGAAAGGACAGATTCTCTTTTAAACCAACAGCAGCGAGATATAGAATAGAATAACAAACTCACATAGTCTACATTGGTTCCCTTGAACTACTGAAACGCATTTCCAAATTTGATCCCAGTTCATTCCAGTATTTAGTAGCATAGGCTATTTGTTCCATACCAAGAACATTAAAAAAATCAAATAACCATGTTTCTATTGAGAAAAAATTTGGCTTATGAATCTTCCAATTTAACAAAATCATTCTTTTAGCGGCCAAAAAGGCTAGGCCTCCTATTTTCCTGTCTATACCCCAGCAAGCAAACAACAGGACAAGGAGACAGATTTGTATTCATTATTACTGAAATCGAATTTTAAGTCTGGAGGGAGTGATATATGCTCTGTGAAGATTTTCAGTTCTATAACTCTGAATCTGACTGACTTGGAAATTACTGCAGCGTCCCTCCATATTCTTTTTCAGCTCTGCAGAGGTGAGCGAAACCCCTAAATATCATTCCCATCGGGACTGAGTCTGAATGTTGAGATTTGAGGAGGAGTGAATCAACATTCAATACAGACCTGAGACAGTATCTCTGTCTGATGCTAAAGACCTGAATTCTTTATCTGTCTCATAATTATGGTGAGAGTATTCTTTGGGAAGTTTTGAGAAATTTGGTTTTAATTGGGCATATTGTAAGAAAGTTTTATGTTCAAGTTATATCTCCTTCTGAGCACCTCGGTGGATAAAACCTCCCCATTCTCTCCGATTTGTGAAATTTCTGTAATAGTGTGTTGCTGCCATTCATAGTTTGACAGCAAATTCCCTGCAGCTTTAAAGGCTGTATTGTGACATATTGGACAGGATGTTAAAGCAGTTCTGTGATGCCCATTTTTAGGAGCCTTTTTTATAAATAATATAACACAAGAACTTAATAATACCATTATCTAGCTTTGTAGGTGGAACAAGATGATACCACAGTAATAATAATGAGATTGATTTGTTCTCGTCTTATACAAGATACTCCACAGCCAATCCCTACTACCTTTGTTTCTATCCTTCCTATAGCCCCAAATTAGAGGATATCTGGCATTAAATGCAAGATAATACAGATACACATCTGGGATTCCTTCTATCTCTTGGCAGCGATTGCTTTTTCTTATGAATTCTTGGCTTCTTGTCCCTCAACAGAAAAGAGGAAAACATGTTGT
Source organism: Thunnus maccoyii (assembly GCF_910596095.1). Taxonomy (NCBI): domain Eukaryota; kingdom Metazoa; phylum Chordata; class Actinopteri; order Scombriformes; family Scombridae; genus Thunnus; species Thunnus maccoyii. Next base: position 4,555,154 of record NC_056546.1, read on the forward strand.
TTATATGGAGTTTATATGGAATTATACAAAGGAACAGTAGATAATAAAGTAAGTTTATTTTGGGAGTATGTTCATCTTCAGCACTTCAGCTCTGCCCCCATAAGCACAAAGGCAGGGTAGACCACCTTCTAAGGTCTTCTTTTATAGAGTATAATAAAGATTGTGTATTCAAATCAAATATTTTATTAATGTGTGGTCTCATCATTACACCCAAATATCTAACCCCCTCCACTTTCCAGATAAAAGGAGCTGGTCCAAGATCAGTAATGTATGTACAGTGATTTAAAGGTATAGTTTCATTTATTTTATAGTATGAGAAACTGCCAAATATCATCTGCATACATATTTATTTTGAAATCGTGATCACCAATTAAAACACCTGTAATATCCCTGTCCCTTCGGACGGCACATGCTAATGGTTCTAAAGCCAAGATAAACAGTAGTGGAGACAAGGGACAGCCTTGTCTGGTGGAGCAGCAAAGCTGAAAAGGAGCTGAGATTAGGCCGTTGCTCTTAACTGATGAAACAAGTTCATGATACAGCGCTCTAATCCATTGTAAGCACCTTGATCCAAAACCGTATCTGGAAAGAGTATAAAACTGGTCATTCTATTCGGTCAAATGGTTTCTCTGCATCCAGTGATACCGCTACCGCTGGATGCTGGAGAGGGCTGCATATGCATAATTTGCAGAAGCCTCCTTATATCATTGGATAAAAGCCGCCCTTAGATAAAGCCTACTTGATCCAGGTGAAGTGGAGTGGATACATCTTTTTTCTAAATGTTTTGCTGATAATTTTGTTTGTGATGATCTTCCCCAGGTTTGAGCAACAATGAAATGATGGCTGTCATCATTGTTGGTGGCATAGACTGCTTCTGTATAACATCATTATATAAATAAAGTAATAGTGGGGTGATTTATTTTGAAAAACACTCCTAAACTTCCGTAGTGTAATCATCTTCTCCTGGTGACTTATCATTTGATAAGTATTTAATAGTGTTGTGAATCTTTATCTCTGAGATGGGGGCCTCAAGTGTTCCTTTTTCTTGTTCATTTAACTTTTACAAGGGTAGATTCATAAATAAATCTAACTCTCGCTGTTCTATTTTGTATTCAGATTTATACAGCGGTGAGAAAGAACTTCTAATGGTATCACTGATAACATCATGATCCCTTAATATGGTACCACTGCTATCCGTTAAATTAGTAATCAGTGCTTCTGTTTGAGGTTTTTTAGTTGGTATGCAAGCGTTTTACCTGCCTTCCTCCCATTTTCATAATGTTTCCTTCTCAATTTGTATAGTGCAAAAGCAGACTCTTCATGCATCATTGCTTGTGCCTCTGCCCTTGCCAAAAGCAGTCTCAGTTTCAGAAAACCATTATTCAGATCCCCCATATGTTCAATTTTAGATTTTTAAGTTTGGATTCAACAATTCATCTTTCCTCCGTAGCTTGTCCCTGTTCTTATATGATGCAAAGCTAACTACAGACTGTCTTCAAGGCCTCCCGGACTGTCTGGATGGGGATTACAGGAGTCATATTTAATTCAATAAATTCTTTAATACTGTGTTGTATTAAAGTAACAAATTTGTCATCCTTCAACTAGGGATGCACGATATTATCGGCACATCATCGGTATCAGCCGATAAAAGCTCTGAAATAACATATCGGCATCGGCGAATTCTGCCGATTATGAGAAGCCGATATGTCGCCTTCTCCTCCGCCGCCTGACTGTGCTTCCTTTGACAGACTGTGTCACCCTGACGGTCCCAGTGCTTCCTCCACAGGCTCCACTTCACTCAAGCTGCTCGTCAGACCCGCTGCTTCTTTCCACTTTAACCTTCTGAATGAGAAGCATTTTTGATATTTAGGATACCGTTTTACTAATCAGGAGATAAGCCGCAGTGTGTGATTCCACAGATGGTTGCAGGTCGTTTTTTCATTAACACTAGAACCGCCACCGGGTAAAGGTTTGTCAATTGTATGTTACCATGTTTTAATAAAATATTCAAGTCCATCGGTCTTTGCCTTTACCTAAAATTATGTTTTGTAGCACCCCCTATTGTTAAAAATAGTGAAGATAAATCCAGATTACTGTATATGAAATGCATTTATTTCCATGCGGTAAACATTCGGAGTTGCTAGGCAACAGCATTCATTGGAGAATGTGATCTGACAACTATGTCAAGCAAATGGTAAATGGACTGCATTTATGTAGCGCTTTTCTAGTCTACCGACCATTCAAAGCGCTTTACAACACATGCCAACATTTAGCCGTATTCACACACACATTCATACACTGATGGCAGAGGCTGCCATGCAAGATATCAACCTGCTCATCAGGAGCGATATAGCACTTTTATTATTTATCCAAAGTGCTTTACAATGTTTCTAATGCTCACTCACACATTCATATACACACACTTACACACTGATGGTAAAGCAATTTGAGCACTTCAACATGCAGACAGGAGGAGCCCCGGATCGAACCACCCACCTTCTTATTAGTGGATGACCCACACTACCTCCTGAGCCACGGCTGCCCTTAGTTGTAATTAAATTATAAAAAGAGCAGAGAAGAATGACCTACAAAAAAAAAAAAAAAAAAAACCTTTGTCAAGTGCCTCAAGTGCATGAAAGCTGTCTGTGGAAAATGCACAGTCGAGGTGCTGAATGTCTGATAAAAGTGTTTTTGAGGGACATGTATAATCACGTGTTCAAATGACAATGATTCAGATGACTCACAAATGTTCATTGTGTGTAACATGTATTTTTAGTTAATGGATTGTTCATTTTCATTCATTTTGTTTTGACATGTTTATTGTTATTAGGCTTTTTAGCCTAATTTGCCTGTTGCCTTACTCTGTTTTCATGAATGGAACCAAAAGAGGAAAATACATATTTGTATTATGATGTTATAAATTAAAAAAAAAGCTTTAATGGTTACCTCAAGTCTCTTGGTTTCTTTCCTCTAATTCACACAGTGTTGAGATATCTAAATTAATAATTGGTTAGGTGAAATTGTGTGTCTGACTTTGTCATGTGAATTTTGTTGCAACACTAAATCATTCGTAAGTGTGGTGGTTGTTTATTGTTATTATTATTGTCCATTTGGGGTATTTAGGCTACTTTGGTCATTCAAATAACATTATTATCTCATTATGTGATGAATATGGTTCTATGATAATATCACACCACCCAAATATGCAAATATTTCCTTCTAATACCCATTTTCAGTGTCAGAGTTATAGTGATGGTCACAGAATGCAATTAGTGCCCTTAAATATATTTAGATTATGAAACAACAGGACCAAAACACAGCTGATGATTAAACAAGCTCATTTCATGACTTTAGACATTCCTTTGTGAAGACAATGGCTAAATACAGTAACAGGGTATATTTTTTATTGTAAGAAATGCAGTAGCCAGGCGAATGGGTAAATTTTACTCGTTGGCTAATTAACATATTTGTCTCTGTTTAGATTTTTACTCTCTGTTGAAAAGTGTAATTCATTTTATCATAATTCTTTCAAAGGTTACTTTTAATTTAGTTTTATTCTTGTTTTTGTTATGAATGAAAAGGCCATCAACATATATTTTTGTCATTTTTGTAGTTGACAAAATTAACACTGGTGGAAAGGTTACATAAAGTCCTTGAATCAGCCTTAAAAAAAATACATGATGGATTGGGTGGTGGGAGTTGCGTTTTCAGCTTGCATGCCCCATTTAACTGCTGTTTCACCTTATGGAGTCAGGCAAGTATGTTTTATGAGAGGGAGGTTAGTGTTCAGTTCGTGTTAATTGCAAATGCTGAGCTCCATATCCCAAAGCAAACTTTAGCTTTCTCCAAAGCAGAAAATAAAGGTAATGAAGTGACTGTCTGTGAGCTGTGCACATGGCAACAGCATGAAAATCTCTTACATTTGCACATATCATATGTCACGTTGCATGGATATTTAAAAAACTGAGTTGTGTGTGTGTGTGTGCACATGATGTATATGGCTGCCAGCAGTTTTCCCTTTGACTACTTACTATCTATTCTGTTCCAAACCTGAGATTTTCATATCAATCTCCTCTCAGAATCTCTAGGCGTTTCAACACCAACACACTGATATGTCTGTGTGTGTGTGCCTGAATGTGTGTTTGCAAGTGTTTGTGTGCACAGAGGCTTGTATTTGTAGATGCGTGCATGAGTGTATGCATGCAGGCTTTGCAAGCGCCTTTCTCCACTTTCTTTCTCTGTCTGGAAAACATATTGCCAAAGGAGACAAACAAACACATCTCACACTGTGCCCACATGGTAACCAGGGAACAGAACAAAAAAAGAGATAGAAAGAGATACAGAAAGCTTGGGAGAACAGATAAAAACAGATGCTCAGGGATGAAGAGAGAAAGGGAGTGAGGAGAGGAAACAAGGCAGCAGACACTTGTCTAGTTGGATTTCAACACATGCGGTGAATGGCTCCGAGCTCTCAACCCTGTAATGTCCGTTCACATTTACAGCGGTAACTCCAACCATGGCTTATATGTTTATTTAATACAAAAAACATCGCAAACTTCAAAAAATATCTAATATCTAAAATGAAATGTTTACTTCGAATTTCGAACATACTAACATGTGAAAATGAATGTTGACCTAATGTGAAGACATAATCTCCGTTTAAGCAAAACATGCCATGTAATGATGATCCACAGAAGATAATCATCCAACAATACAACTTAATGGAGGTTCCCTCCGAAGGCTCTGACCTTTATATTAATGCACATGCTAATTTCTTAAAAAAAAAAAAAATGTAAATGTTAGAGGCCATAGAGGTTACTTTGACTGGTATGTACCACTTTTCTTCATGGCATTACATAGAAACGCAGATAAAAACAATCATTAACCATTTCTGAAAGGGGTTTTATTGTCGCTGTCACAGCAACAGTGCTCTTAAACAAAGCTAACACTTTAAGTGTATCTTGTACTCAACTTCCCTCCACTTAGTCAAAGAATAACCTCACAAGTTCCTTTTTTGAGTCAGCATTTTTCACCTCGTTTAGCTGGTTTAACTGGATGTTTTGGTTCAGTGTAGCTGTTTCATCAACCCCTGATAGCATTCATTTTCAGCAACTAAGTTCTATCTCACACAAGCTTCACCCTCTACTTGTAACCTGAGATCTACAGGCACAGATGAGGCCCTCTACTGGACTCTAATGGTAATACTCTCCTCCAATCACACACACACAATTGCTCACTGACATTTGCATGTATGTGGCCAGCCAATCAAGACATGCCTACTGATGACGTGTACCTCACACAGTAAAATAGGAAGCGTCTTGCTGCTGATCTCAGCCTTCTCCCTTCAGTCGCCGCTCCAAGCTTGTTTCTGGCTGTCTTGCCCTCGTCTCTTCTGCTTCGAGTGCCTTGGATGGGACCACGCAGAGAGCAGCAGGATGCAGCTAGGCAACAGTGGGACCATTTTCAGCTGTGTGACGTCTCACTCCGCTGGAATGAGAGCAACCCGGAGCTTGAGATAGATCTCCACGTCAATGATGAGTCCCCTGCTTCATCCGGTGCCCCGCCACCGCCGCCGCTGGACACCTTGGCTTCCTAGCGAATTCGCTGATGGACGATGATGACAACCTCTCATCTGTGTCTGCAACATTGCTCACTTTGGGAAATCCACCTCTGACTTTCGTTCACCATGTTTTCCTGAAGGTTATGGCCATGGTGGCAGAACATGTAGGGCTCTCACTGCCCCCGCCTATTCCGCCCAAACCGGTCAGCTGGCTATGTGAAGGGTGTTACGACCTGGTCATCCAGCTCAACTCAGCTAGGCGCACAGCTGAGCGTGGCAGCATGAGGGTCTTTTACTTAGATGACCTCATTGTCATGGCCAAGTCCAGAGAATGGGCCATTTTCCACACAGCCAAGTTGGTGCTGCACCTAACCTAGTTAGGTTTTACCATCAACTGGAAGAATAGCGCTTCCCAGCCACGCCAACAGGCGGAGTACCTGGGTGCTGTGCCCGACCCAGTCAGTCTGCGGGCCTTTCTATCAGAACCCAGACAGATGGCCCTGCAGCAGGCAGTTCTCAGACTGGGGCAGGGAGCAGAAGTGACAGTGGTCACTGTCATGCAGATGTTTCTGGCTCATGGCTGTGGGCCATCCAGTGGTTCACCAGCCTGCGCATAGATCCCAAGAGGCACAAGCATCACATGGTGAATGTTCCCCCGTCAGTGCAGGAGGACCTGCATTATTGGGGGTCCCCACAGCATCTGTCGATGGGGACACCGCTGAGTCAAGTGATCTCCTATGTAGTGGTGTTCACGGATGCGTCCCTGATGAAGGAAGTCAAATATCTACCAGCTAAAAAAAAAGAAAGGAAACGTATTTTTTCTTAGAAGTTGGTTTAGACCAAAAGTAGAGTTAGCCAACATTAGCCATTAGCCAAATTATCCAACAACTTGTAAGGGCTTTGTGTCAGTCAGATTTTTTTTAGAGTTCCACTGCCCACTAGTGTCCAAAAATCATTGAATGCAACTTTAGTTAGAGGTACCATTCATGTCTAGAGATAAACACCCATCAGACTCAACATCCACAATGTTCAGATATAACTGGATTAACCAAAATACAGTACTACAGCCTTAAGAGTGAGTTCAGTCTGTTAGTGATAGGAATGGAAATCAGAGGGGTGGGTTGACTTTGGGAGAGTGTGACAGCCATCTGTCCTCTGAAAGGAAACCCATTTTGTGACTCTGTACTGCAGCTGTGCAGTTCACTCCTGAGGCCTTGCATATGTGTTTTGTGTGTATTTGTCTGCTTGCATACACATGGAAAGTTGTTTTCCAACATTCATGCATGATGTTTAATTTGTCATCACAAAAGGCCTCTAATCCCTTTCATACCATAATCCTTTTTATTCTGATGCCTAAGTGGCACAATTTAGAGGAAAAATCGGCTTTGTCTCCCTCAAACACTATTAGATTAACCATTGGTTCATGTCCACTTTTCTTTGAAAGCTACCATAAAAAACTATCCAGCACACACATGATATTAGTGTACCTCTATTGTTATGAGGACTCTTCATTGAGTCATGTCAATGAAATAACCAAGCACAGCAACACTAAAGCTGTGTTCTGCCCAACATTAGTACTGCCCCCTCATTCATTTCAATGAGTATGCTTCAATGGCATGCCAGGAGTGCAGAGGGGGCTCTGACAAACAAACACAGGGTTGTCTAGCAAAAAAGTTGAACTAGAGTCAACTTTAGCTGCAATGCATTGTGACACCATTTGGTAACACACTGCAAACACAAGGCAAAGAATCACAAGTTAATCACTGATTCTTATTTAAAGGACTAGTGTATAAGATTTATACATATACATATACATGATTTGTTACAAAGTGATCTTGCATTCAGAAGGCCAATTTTTTGGTGTGTTACTAAGATCTGCCAAAATGAGGGCAGATATACAGCTGAAGTGACGTAGGTTACAGGTATTAGCTCCCCTCCTGGGACAATACGGCCTGTTGTTGCAGATAAGTGGGATTGTAGAGGCAGGAGATGACCGACAGGGGGAGCACTGGGCAGTTGTAGGTGGAGGGGATGGCAGACTGGAGCTGACCACAATGCAGTTCAAATGTCCAAAATTATTTATTGACCTATTACAAAAAGAACTGTCAGGAATAGAGGAATTTATAGGGGTTACTAGAGAGTCCTGGCTCCACATGAGCAACAGAAGAGAAGCATGAAGAGCCAATAGGACTGGCGCTAGGAGTAGTGGGACTTGTCAGAACGAGTTGAGGAAATGTTTTGGCTGAGAGAGAAACACCTGTGTGGGTGAAACAATATGAAATGTTTGAGGATAGTAGCTTGGATAGTAGCCTGCTGAAACACCCAACACCGCGGCCACAGGAGGGTTCAATTTGATGAAAAGGAGAAGGAGAGGATGTCTTGTTTGGGATCATGAACAGGCAGAGCATCTTGTCTACGTTGTAGTTTGGGGCATCAGTTTTCACCACGGTGTCCTGATACAGGTGAAGATCAGCATCAACCAGCGATTCATAAATGTTTGCCTTCCACTATTCTCCCCTCTCCTCAGCCCAATAGAAGAAATGCCATGGCATCTCTGCGTGGCAATGGAAGGTTTATGACTGAAAACCCTGTACCATGGAAAATTTCCTACAGGCCATGGAATTGGCATGTGATAACATAGGTGTGGAGTCTTGCCAAGGCTGGATGCAGTAAACCAGAGGTAATGTGCTTTTACATTTTGCATTTACATTTTGTCTTTTGGCCTTTTGCAGTACCTTATTTTTACTGTATGCCAGTGTTGATTCTACAGACATTCAATACTGTATTGATTGCAGCACTGACAGTATGCAATATCTAGATTGTGTTACTGAGATGTGAGTATTTCTTTTGGAAAAATACAAAATGCATTTACTCCGTTATAAACAATAAATATTTTTGTTCTGGAGCTTCATGTCCTGAACCTCACTGTTTTCCATTTTTTGACGTAGTGTGTAATAAATGCTCAGTAGTGTTTTTATTTTGACTGGCTGTGTGTATGATCTGAAAACATTGTTTGATTTTGAGCACAGATAAAACTGTTTTGAGGTGATTGATTTTGCCAGAAGAGTCAGAGTTTTTGTGAATTTAGTTTGAAAATTGGGTTTTGTGTTGACAGTTTTTCTATAATTGCTAAGAAATGTCGGTGCATGTCAAATAGTAACAGCTAGAATGTGCATTTCTTTAAGAAAATGTGTGTGATTGCTGTTAGCTGATTAGACTACTAGCTGCTATCAGTTCTCCTACCTGCCGCCACTGATGCTGCCACTGCAAGCTGCTGCACCAGCAGCAACTTTTTACATGTTGTAGTGCCACCTACTGGTGACATTGTATCAAATGGTATAGACTTGTTCAGCATCCCTGCCTGTTCTGCATTGTCAAATTTGGTTGCACTTGAATGATGCACTTAGGAGATATGGAAGTTTATGTGTAATAGACCACACCTACAAAAATTTGGTAACCAATTACAGAGAAACAGTAAAAAATATAGAAAAACAAATAGATAAGTGTTGTTCGGGGTCATCCAAATATGGTATATACCAAGTTTCGTGAGGATAGGATAAGTTGAAAAATGCACAATAAGAAGCACAAACTGTGTTTACCAAAAATGTAAAACGGCAGAAACATAATGGGCATGGCATATATTCATCTCAGCCAAGGAACCCTCAGTTGATTGCAGCACATATTGTTTGACACAGAGCACAGGATTTACTGTGACGCTAAAAGTCAGATAGTCCAGGAGCAGTGCTCTTTAAAATGACATCAGTATGCAGCAGAGTAATGTGCATATTTATCTTCATCATTCATGTTGATCAGAGAAAAAAACAAAAACAAAACAAAAATCATCTGACTCCTCTGACATGCATGTTTAAAAAGACACAGCATGGCTTCTATCAAAATTGTATAGAAAACTTTTTTATTTTAACTTTTTACTTTGTAATGCTGGGAAATATATTAAAATAAGCTAACACTATTTCTAAACAACTTACTCTTATAAAAACCATGCAGGAAAAAGTTATTTCCTTTGATTAATACAACATTCTTCTGTAACAACATTAAAGAAAGATAGTATCTTAGCTTTTGCTAAATTCAGCTATAGAGAAGTAGTAGTTATAGTAGTAGCAGCAGCAGTAGCAGTAGTAGTAGAAGAAGAAAGTGGAGATATCAATTATGTTCCCAGTTAGACAAGCTGGCCCTTATCAGCTGGTTGAAAATCCAGAACTTGTACCCAAATGCAGCGTGGGTTAGACACACATACTCTCTCTCTCTCTCTCTCTTTCTCACACACACACACACAAATACACAAATACAATCAGCAGGGACATAAGCACTGGCAGCCCTATCAACAGCGGTGGCACCGCTCAGGTTAGCACAGAGGTGGCTGCTTTAGAATGCCAATAAAGAAGTAAAGAATAGGTCCAGGGTGACTCAGACTTTGGTATACCCCTACACATACACACACACACAATCCAGGCTCCAGCTCACGTCTGCGGCTGACAAAATGTCCCACTCAATCATGTTCTCTTTTTCTCCCCTTCATTGTCACTCTGCTCTGCTACAGCATTGCTGCAAACACAAAACACACACATACACACACACCTTTCACTTTCTCTACCCCCTCCTTTCTAATTCCCCTCTTATCAAATCGCAGACAATCCATAAATCCAAACATGACTATTTTGCTCCATACACCCATCTCATAACTCATACATCTTCCGTCGAGCTTTAAGTTTGTGTATGGAAACTGCAGAGTTTGCTTTTATGTGTGTGTGTGTGTGTGCCTTTAGAGAAAGCGTATGAATTGTAATTGTTTCCCTCTTATCACCGTTGAAGGAGTTGTGCAAAGTGTCAACAGTGTTTAAAAATGGAGGAGAAATGCACACAGCAAATCAGTCGCTAAAGCATAAAAAGCTCTGTCTTTTGATGTTATTTGACGATAAGAATGGGACTGTTGTTTTCCTTCTCCATTTGGGTGAAAAATGCCTGCAATTTAATGAAATTCTCCTCTCATTACCTCCCACTATCTCGCTTTTATCAAGTCACTCACTGCATTTTTATGTTTGCTCTTTTGGCAGCGTGGCCTATACTTGCACTCACACACAAAATCGGATATAGAGGATGAAGGGGTGGGGGGCGGGTGGCGCTAGCTGGGGGGCTTTATATACGTATTAAAGAGCCAGCAAATAAAAAGACCATTTATTACTGCTGTCATTGGACCGCTCTGGGAACACAGTCAGAAGCCCTCCTCAGCAGACTGTTCAAAAATAGATTATAGAAGCTGACAGGAAATTTTTGAATCTTTTTGGTTCATTCTGAGGTAGACGCCGCAGTTGCTTTTATTCATAATGGGATTCAATTGTATGAGAGAAAAGCTTAAAAAATGTCTTGCAGATGTTCTTGGGGTTGTTTGTTGTGTGGGAGTGAGGACCGTGCTGCTTCACGCTGTGCTAAGCCTCTGCGGGAAATTATGTGCATTTGTTGTAATAGTGTAGACAGTGGGTTTGACTGTGAACTCACATGCTCATACTATAATTTAGTATTATTTAAATACCTGACATGTGAGCAAGCGACTATTAAAATAAAAATAAAAAGACCCAACGGACAGATTGAATCAGAAAGTAAATGTACATGGAAACAATACATATAAGCATACAACAATTTTAGAGCAAATGTAAACTTCTCTGACAGCTAGCGTCATGTTAGCATCTAACAGCTGTTAATTAGCAGAGCTATTATTTTGGAAGTTCATTGTTTTGAATGGTATTTCTAATCTGTGCAGAGTCGCCAAGGTTCAGTGGTTAAGAACCTTTAATTATTTCAATTTATTTTGTTTATTCAAGCTTGGTCGACCATGTTTTGGTAAGTAAATCCTGAGATGCTTAAACATGCATTCGTTTTTTTTTTTTTTTTTTTTTTTGGCCCCATGGAGGAAACAAGTTGTGAACATAACACTGTCATATCATCACCTTTTAAGTTGATATGGTGAACTTGTCAGCAAACAGTTGTAGCTTACATCCAGCAATTACGGAGCAACATTACCATTCATTTAGAGTCATGTTTCTGTCCCGCTGGTGAATGTAAGTCCAATATTCACTCTATATTAGTTCTGTTTTTGCTTCCTACCAACTCCTGAGGGAAATACAGACAGGTGACCCTTAGAGTTAGGGGATCTGGTGGCTCTGTTATGCTTTGGGGGGCATTTTGCTGGCATGATTTGGGTCCACTTGTCATCAAAGTCATCACCTTTATCCTATGATGAAACATTTCTATCCTGATGGGAGTGGTCTCTTCCAAGATGACAATACCCCAGTTAATAGGACACAAGGGGTCACTGAATGGTTTGATGAGTATGAAAATGATGTGAATCATATGCTATTGCCTTCACAGTCACCAGATCTCAACCCAACTGAACACCTATGGGAGATTTTGGACTGACATGTTAGACAGTGCTCTCCACCACCATCATCAAAACACCAAATGAGGGGATATCTTTTTGAAGAGTGGTGTTCATCAGCCTTGGCATTGATTCTCCGAGTCTCTGGAACTCTTCCAGAGAGATGAACACCATTCTTTCCCATCACTGTGGTTTGTAATTGTTGCAACTTACTGTTACACTATTACTGTTACTGTTTACTTCAATTCTCCCATCTACTCTTCCTACTGGAACCCCAGAACACAGAACACATTATCTTTCTCTGAATGTCCTCTCCTGAGGTTTCTTTTTATTCTTATCATTTTATCCTCAGGTATTTGGAGTTAACCTCATCTTCTTAGAGATTGGCCTGATTTGGAAACTGCTGCTGTTGTGGGCCTGTTTAGCCTACTGAGACATTCCATATATTTTAATACTGGCTATATAAAATTGATTTGACTAGAAAGGTTCGAGGTCAACACTTCTCATGCTCAAAAGTAAGAAGCAGCAGGATTTTTTCACTTTTGCCTGTAACTACTGTGGGACCATAAAATGTGATTTCCTACTGTTCTGATTTAAGAGATTTTTCAGCCCTACCTTGGAGGCAGGGCCACAAAAAATATGGTACAGGCTGCGTTATTATCAGATCTCTGCTGTTTGTTAAATGATGCATTTAATATCATCTGGTGGATGTCAAAGGACGGGGACAAGCTCTTGAGTCACGGAACAGTGTGAATATTTATGTCTGATTTTCTTAACATCCCCATGTTGCTACAAGAAAGACTAACTAACCCTTCAGTGAGGTTACACTAACTTTGGAAAATGGCAAAAGCAATAACCAGCATGAACTTAGTGCTCTACAGCTTACAGCATAACTTGAAGTCTGTTGTGAGTCCTACAGCAGAGGTGGTTATGTCTTGTTGTCAGGTTGGTTATCTTATAAATAATTCAGACTGTGCTGAAAGTGTGTTAGGTTGTCCAAGTTGTAAAGTCAACAAAACACTATATTCTACTGTACTGTAGTACTGTGAGGAATTTAAAGACGTGTCACTGTATTAGGTGTTTTATGAAGCAAACTGTTAAAGTGTGAAAATATTCTGTGGGCTTGGCTGTAAATAAACAATAGAAATAAGGGGTGTGTCTATCTGTTATTGCAGTTAGTCTAATTATTTAATATGCCTTCTTTTGTCCTCTGTGGGAGACTAAATGCTTTGTTCCTGAACTTGAATAGCCCCATTCTTCACTTTGATTAGTTTCCAATGCTCCAATAAGTGCTCTCCTAAAGCTGATTAGTTAGTTTTCGTTCCACAAACACATTATGTCTCATCTTCTTAGCTGCCTCTCACAATTCTGCCACCCAAAATAACAATGTCAGAATCATATGCTTACTAAAATTTGCATTCTTGCACACATCCAAACACACACACAGACAGACCAAATTCTTACAGAGAAGGACATTCTGGCATATGCATGCAGGCTTGTATTGTGGGTTAGGCTAGGGACAGCAAACTAGAGGCTTATCAGTCCGATGAACAGTATATTTGGGCGCCATAACAACTGAAAGGCAGTCGCCTGATCTCAATCTTGGTCTGGACTCATGGCCTGCACAGATAATCTGGTAATGTGAATTGTTTCTAAATGTAATCTAACCACAGCGATGGACACTCTGATCATATCAGACACTCAGTGTTTACTGCTTGATGCCTGGCTGCTTCCTGTGGTGTGTCAGGGTCAGTTGCGGTAAAAGAGTGAAGCCCATCAACAGGCAGTGAGAGTTAAATTCAAACTGAAGTGAAGCAGGAAATATCATTATCTTAATTATATGAATTAACAGTAACAGTGAGGGGATGACTACTATCATCTTTTCTCTGCTCACTTTGTGTTTTTGTTTGTTTCTTTGTTTTTATTTTCATTTCATTATCAGGGAGTGCCTTGCAATTCGTTTTTTTAAAGCCAGTAATGTTTACAAGAGCAATCCATCAAAAAAAAAAAAACACTGAAACACTACATAACATATTTTTTGGCCAGCCTAGTATCCCTAGGAATTATGTCCATTATGGAATATTATGCACCTGACAATTAACATTCATTACCAATGTTCAGTGTAAATGCATAAAGTAACATGTTTTTAATTACGGGTGTGGAGATCTGTGTAGTGGATGGGCTTGTAGCAACTCCATGACTCCACGTCCCCTCCAAAAACCTGCAATTAACATTTGCCTTTTTATGAACCATAACAGCAATCTTTCCCTAAACACTAAATTTAACCAAGTGTTTTGGTTGCATAACCCTAAACATACCTTAACCATACTTTATTTGCCATAACCACAGTCTTTATCTAACCTTAACAATTTTGTAGTTACCATGCACTGATATTGTAGAAGGGGAGAATTAAAACAAACAAACATTAGCATTGAATGTAAAAAAACAGAAAAAGTCATCCAATATTGTGGTTCTTATTTGGCAATAGTAGTGTTTTGTAGTGTGCTTCTGAGCTTCTTGAGGCTGTTGTGGTCAGCTGTTTATCTAGTATGCTTGCTTATATTGGTCACAAATGACATAAGCAAATGTAACCAGCTAACCGCTCAAACAATATGTTGGCGCACTGTCACTGAAGATATGAATGAACAGCAAATGGGTGGATTATGCTTCAGTGCTGGAGTGGACATTTTGATACCTTTTTTTGCTGCGTCTCAAGGTCGATATTGGACTCTTTTGTAAGTGTCATAAACATGTTGCAACTGCTGTGAAACCACAGCTGTCATTCACCACAAAGAAACATTTTAAAGCCACCTTTCAAGCTTACAGGAGGTGATTGATGCCTAATCATAGGTTTCTTGCAACTCCTTTTACTGTTTTCCCGGACCAGCATGCTTTGTATGCAGAGACAGTATACAAAGATGCAGGCATACATTAATACTGAAGCTCTCCTGAGAACATTGTTGATCCAAGAAAAGTTCATCAGAAAAATACATTTAATTTTGCAACTTTAAGATGTTTGTTAGTAAGTGCTCCTGATGCATGACTGTCTAGTAAATATGAGAAAGGACAGGATGATCAAAATTCTTAAGAGCGTTAATGTAATATCCTCTTCACTTTTAAACTCCTTTAACATCTACAGTTTATCACCCGTCAGCTATATGATCACACAAATGGGCATAAATATGCACAGTAACATTCATCTATGCACATGCACACACACACACTTTACAAACAACTTTAAAGCCTGTGTCCTGTAATCCACAAAATCTATTTTATGTTCCTCTTTATCTTTTGGTGCACTTTTGATGACCAGTTATCCGTCCATTTTATGTGATTCTGTCTTATCAATAACTCACCCTCATTACGTCCCAAATGCTCCGGGCTCGCTTCTCCTCAGTGAGATTTAAAGGCATCTGCGAGCGACGTTTGAAAGACTCGTAGAATGATTCAACAACATTGCAGGCCCTTCAATGTGAATGGGGGACATCTCTGAAAAAGAATGAGCCTTATTCTGATGAAAAATATTGCCAGGAAATAGTAACAGGAGCTGGCAGGACCCTTGATTCTGGACACATTTCGGTTTTATAGGCGGTGTGAAGATGAAGGAGAGCGACTTTGAGGGCAGAGATAGTTTCATTACTAGCTAGTTCACCTTGAGGTTATGCGTATTCCACTATAAATCCAGAGCCTGCTCTCACCTTGGCCAGGTGCTACAAACGGCTCCTCTAAAGCGGTGCAAGAGAATCGTTCATCTAATGAAATGTTTTGGGGGGGAGCTGAGTTTGAAGGGCCGGACAGGCCGTTCAGTGGCTTGCCTTGAGTTATTCTGTAAAACAACGGCTGTATTTGTCAGTTGTATTTGTAGAAGTGTTACTTATGTATCGGTTGTCTCAGCGGTTGTTTAGAAAAAGACACACTGGATTACACTGAAGCGCCAGAAAAATAAAACCTCCTGCACAGAATATAGCAGTCTTGTACTAAAAACTAACCTTTGTGAAACTTTAAATTCTCTTTGACACTGAGGCAAAGATGTGTTGATTTTGTGTTGTGCTGTAGTTTTTGGTCTTTTATTGGGATGCATATGATTTTAATCTGTTTCTAATCTCTTTCGCTCCTCCATTTATTGTCTGCTTGCCACAGAATGTGATGATACTTTAGTGTAACTTGAACGCTCTGAATTGTAAACTGAATATATCACACAAGTGCTATAATGAACAAAATTGGAGAGGTTCAGGGACAACAGTGACACCACAAACTAAAAACTCCCTAGCTCCCATAAGGTTAGGTCTAGAGGTCTGGAATTTTATACAGGTTGAAAAGATGTAGAAGGTTTATGGTGTTCTGCATATTTCTGACATAAAGCATGTCCTAATTATTGTTATTCAAATATGACTCATTATAGTCGAGGACCAAAAACACTTTTTTGAGCCTTTTAGCCACATGCTAACCAAGCACATTTCCAGAAACTAGAAGATGTCACTTGTTAAATGAAGCCTAATACATGCATCATGGCTTTACAGTTCTTCTGTCAGAAGCTTTTCCATTTGGGTGTACCAAAAAGACGAAAATTCTATAAAAAGGGTGGATGTTTAAGGGGTTAATCCACAGTAATCTAAATATTCCAAGCAGCATACAGTTGTTGGTTGTCTAAAGTCAAGAGTGCAGACAGACTGCAGTTGTCAGTTCTGACCTCTTGTCCAGCATCTGTGGCAAACTGTCACATACATACATTATTAAATTCACATTCACACAGCATTTCAAGACCAAACTAAGTCATCAGACGTAAATGGCAAAATGTATTGTTGCTCAGCACATTCAAATGCTCATTCAGACTCATATTTGAGTTTTCTTGCTGCCTCTATTGTTAAATTATGATATAGGCAATTAAAACATCTTAGTTAAGGTAAGTGGAAGATCACCTTAAATGTTGTCTGTAGGTAGGAGATGTGATATGAATGTCGCTCTGTACACTCACTCATCCACCCAAACTCCACCATACCAGTTTTCAGTGTGTTCCGACACATCACTTCCTACAACTTTGGCACTGCAGATGGTTTCCAGCTGTTTGAACAAACAACAAGTGCTGCTGTTTTTCTAGAGAGAGCAGTCAGGACTTGATTCCCACTGAAACAGGATGTTGCAGTAGGACATGATGCAAATAAGGGTGATTTTCAAAAAAAGTTCCTAAAAATCACTCTTTTTTTTCCAAGTCTAACTTTCCAAGTCATTCTACAGGTCTGTGCAGATTGTGTGCAGTTGTGTCAGGTACAGTGAGAAATCTATCAGATATGAAGGCGTTACTTTGTGCAGAGCCGTGAAATACAAACAGAAACCTGTACACTCAGCAGACACACTCCCATCCACATACAGTACTGTAGGTTGCAGTGAGGAAAGCTACCAGCTGTAGTCTTTTGGCTGCAGCCTGTAGCTTGGTAATTATCCAGCTGCCAGTTATTGAGTTTTGAATAGCAGGCCAAGCACTGCTACTCTGGACTGAGAGGTCCTGTCAGTACAAATCTTATCGCTGTATTGACAAAGTGAAATAATTTCATTAATTCCACAGAAAGTGCGGACAGGGTAGAATAATGTGGTCTGGCACCATAAAGGGATTTGTTTGCACTCAGGACATTGTGTGTCTAATTGAAGTAAAGAGAGAGATGCAGAAAAAAGGAAAGAAATATAACAGATACATTATAAAGCTGTGGACATTATCAAAATTGACAAATTGACATTAATTTAATTAGCAAGTGTTTTTTAGTCTTACTTGTCTAGTCTGTCTTGTTTTTTTTATTCAAAATAGATCAAAAAATTAGCTGTAATTCATTTGGTAGCAAGTGTGGAAACATAATGATAACAGTATCTCATTTCCAAGTCATTACTTATGCTTTTTACAGTAATAGTGACTAAATATAATAAAGTCCATAACATCCCACATGTTCAGACTACTGTTAACTGATTGAGGATCCGGAGTTGCATTGTCAAAGTGCTTTCACCTTGTTGCTGGTAAACTGGTAAAATTGCCATCAACAGATCAGGTAACAGGAATACTTCTCCAGATGTGAAGAAGTCCTCCAAAGACAATAACAAGACATGTCATTGGTACATGCACACTGTTTGTCTTTTTTTATTTATTTTACTCTATTTTAGGTTAGATTTGGAATTTCAACATACAGCTGGATATAATAACAGCAACTGTTGAGAGGTGAAGCCAAGTCCCCTGGCTTCACATTATAATGGAATGCTCCAACTGGCATCAATAAATACGGTCCTTCCCTGTTCTGAATTTCTGGCGTCCCCCTGGGTGGACTAACGATCTGTTTGGCCGGTATAAACTGTGTGCTCTCTGCATCCTGAGTCCCTTTTACAGTCATTTCAGGACATTCATGTTTCCCTCATAACAGTTTTTTCTCTCATTAATGACAATTTGGTTAGAAATTGATTTTCCTAACAGTTCTCACTCTTAAAAAAAAATGGCACATAATGATAGCTGTCAAGCTTGAACATTTCACCTCAGTCTGGAGAGAGATATTTGCATGTTATCAAGGACATGGCAGTGACTATAGACAGAAAATAGAAATGTTCTGACAATGCAAATATCCAATGGAAGAGAGCAGAAAAGATAACTCTGAACTGCTGGAAAGGTCATAACAGTATTATATATCAATGCCACAGACATGGTTTATGTCTTATTATTATTATTATTTTTTTTTCTGCAAGAACATTGTACTACTTTTTTCAGTTTCGCTCCATTTCAATTGGAGCTCTGGGCAAAAATACATTAAAAAAATAACATTTTTGAAAGACTTTTCCAATAGTTTAAATTCAGATTCAATTCAGGAAACATAATGTGCATATACGTATGTGTGGCCCAAAGTATGTGGACAACATGTGTCCTGTATCACCTCAGACAGCTGAGGAAATTCAAAAAATCCTACCCTTCTCCTCTGCAGTGCAGAGCATCCTGACAGGAAGCCTAACCGCCTGGTATGGGAACAGCTCCTCTCAGGACAAGATGGCCCTGCAGAGGATTGTGCCATCGGCTGAGCACACTACAGGTACCTCGCTCCCCTCCCTGCAGAGCCTATACAACAGGAGTTGCGTAAGCAGAGCTCGGAGGGTAAAGGACCCCCACCACCTCTGCAATGGACTGTTTGTGTGGCTGTTATCAGGCACAGCCACAAATCGCACACTGAGAGACTGAGGAAGAGTTTCTTCCCACAGGCTATCAGAGCCATGAACACTGAACAACAAACTCTTGAAGGACAATATACCCAAGGACGTCCACCTATGTATTTTATACTATACCTTGCATTACTGCCATGTAAATACTGTTGCCACCTTACTTCTTTCTGGGAAGGAAGCTGGCTGCAGGGACTTTCAACCACAAGATCCTATTAGTGAGGGACACTTATGTTGGTTTATAAGGCCTGGCTCATTGTAAAGCGTGACACATGTCATGCAGGATCAATGTTTTAAAGATATATGAAACGTTTTTATTCTCTGCATTCTTCAGGTTGAACATGACAGCATGTAAAAGGAGTGAGTCCACTGTCTGCAAATCAGTATCCATCTCCAGAATGACAATGCCGTTAAGGATGGAAAGGACAGGCTTGCAAAGTGTTACGAATGTCAAGAGAAGTACAGGTTAAAGACCATTATCAGTTGCCAGGGCCTCTGCTTCTCAACAATCTACCGACAATAACCTAATAAAGCAGCTGCTGAAGGTTGAATCATAACCACAGTGGAGGGCTTTCAGCTTCCGTTACCCTACCATCATGTGTCCTTTATAGCATCCATTTTCCTTTTTGTGTTGACTTCCAACAGCGACACGCTTTCCCCTTTTCAAATATCACTTCAATTTTCACCTCATGCACCTCAGCAGTGGATCATAAGATAATAGGGTTTGGTGTATAGAAATAATATTTGTAGGTACACCAAAGAAAAAGAAAAAAAAAAAAAAAAACGCCTTATGTAAATCCACATGTGCTTCTCTGTCTTTCAGAGAGGACTTGGGAGTCGAATGTCTGCTGTGATTTAGTTTTTTTTACTGCTGTATTTTTCTGAACATGTGGCCAAGCATAAAATCTACCACTCTGAATTCAGCAGACAATATAAAACATCCTACCCTCAAGCTGTTGTCTTTGTCATCACTGTGCCCCCCATTATTTTCCATTTTCTTTTATGTTTTGTTTTGGGTTTTTTTTTTTCTTTCAATATGTTAAATTGTACGCATCCCAGCAGTGTCTAAACTCTAGTGCGGTATACATAACATTTGTCACGATTTGCCTGCCCCACAGCAAGTTTTGAGTTGGCACAGAATTGACATTTTTGCCAGTCACAACTGGTAATCTAGTTCCAGCCGAGTTCTTCCGATATGTCTTCAACTTGTTGTGAGCTGTCCCAAATGCTTTGATTTTATCATAGCCAAAAAAAAATAAAATAAACAAGATATACTTGTAGTTGGAGCTTGAAACTGCATTCAGACTAAAACTCTCATGCTGAAACTGACTCATGTGGTGTGACATCTGGTGATGAGCAGGGGCAGGAAATGGCGTGGGTAGGGTTGTAAACATTAAACGAGGGGACTAGCATGTCTAGCAAACATCTTCTCCTTTCTGCTTCTTGTATTATTTCAATACGCAATTTTAAAAATTGCGTATTGAAACCACAAGAATAAAAAACAAACAGTAATCCCTTCTCTCTCTTAAGCTGGCTGGACATCGGAGAGCCTCACATTTCCCGATTCAAAGTTCAATCAGATTGAACTCTGTCCAAAGCAAGGGAGGCAGGGCGATGAGCGACGGGAAGCTAACGTATCTCGACCCGTTCGACATACGCATGACACGGGAAGCGAATTTCAGTCTGAGTTCTGTCACCACCAGACAGAAGATGAGCGGTATCCAATGTGAGTTCAGCAGGTCACTGTGGACTGTAGAAAGCCTGAGAGATCCTCATCCTAACTGAACTTAACAAGGCCAAGCTCACTTCCAGGGGGATTGAATGAAAATTTTAGCTTTGAGTTTTTATGTCTTTATTGCTTTTACATGTATCAAATAAAGTTTTGGAGTTTCTGTGTTGCAGCATCCTTTGTGTCTAGATTCAGTGTTTTTGTAGCATACATATAGACTATTTTATTTTGCATACTGTAAATCACCCTGATGAAGGCCCTGCACCGAAACACTTTGGTGAAAAAAATAAGATTCTTCCAGTTAGTCAGCAAGTGTTGTCAAGTTGTTTTTGCACACTTAGAGTGCCCTCCTACAGAGATTATTCTTATTTTCTCCTATTTCCATCTGCCTGCCTGCTGAGCTGCCAGCAGCTACCAGTGTGACATGTTGACTATATATTTACCTTGAGTTTTTTGTTAAAAAAAAGAATCTTTCAGATAAAACCTTAACTCTTCAGAACAGTTTTTTAGGGTGGTACAGTTTTTAATATACAGCAATTCTAAAAAGAATCAAATACATGAGCTTGTTGCAGAACATTAATTAGTGAAGTTGGCTGAATGCATAATTTATGGATGCTAAAGTTGTCAGCACAATACAACCACGCTGACACAGAAATACAGCACACACACACACACCCATATGTTCACACATGAGCAAGCGCTCAAAACCCACATGGGAAATATGGAGGTAGCAAAACCTTTTTAAAAAGCTTTAATATATCTGAGCAAAGCAGAATGGACATTTAAACAATACTACAACTTTAGATCCTTTTTTACTCATTAAACCAAATTCAAAAATGAATATTACTTATTTAAATAGGTTATTATATCAAGTTGTCCTTTAATTATTTCATCCAATAGAAGATGGAAAATGTAAAAAAAAAAAAAAAGTAAATGTAAATTTGTCTGTCGTAACTGGCGATAGAAAATGAGTTTGTATTCCTTTTTTCATTTACTGGGTAAAAATATATAATGTGTTGTTGTGTATCAAGTTGTCTGTCTACACTATGTATGATATCTGTGTATGTATAATGCTGTTGACACTGTGAACTGATCCTTTACCACGCTGTACAAAAAGTAATTCCTTTGACCCCATGTAAGGGAAGCTAAGTGAACTCTATTTTTCTTCAGGGTGGTACAGGTGTTAAAATTGCAACAGCTATTTTACTGTATCTGAAATGTCTTTTCAGTACAATAGTTTTGTATCAATATTGTGTCACTTCAATCTCCAGAGAAGTTGTTCAGATTGGACAATTCTGCAGGTTCACATTGAGTACCAGTGTTCAGTGCTGATGTGGAAAGTATATGTGGGCATTTTAGTAATGGTGGTGAATAGATGTTGAGCTTTTCTGACTTTCATCTGAGACTGAAGTCCCTGTCCCATATCAGACCAAGAATGACTGTTATTGACTGTTAAAATGACAGTGATTTTTCTTGGCAATTTCAAGTAGTTTAAATCATTCAGTTGCCTAACCTTTACTATACCATGTGTAGATACTGTAGAAATAAATTATATAAGTCTACAGTCATGCTCTGTCAGGTGTACTTCGGCACACAGGTGATTTAAGCTAAATGCTAAGTCAGCATGCTGATGATTAGCTACAGTTAGCAGATATCTCGGTTTGTCCAGCATTGTCCTGGTAATATCTGTAAAACACCAAACTGTCCCGGTTTTCACCACAATTAAAATAATAATTATAATATTATACTTGTTTTCAATGCTTACATAGACGTTTATCATGTTCTGTCCCACCCAATATAAAAACATAAAAATTCAGACAACAACGTGTCTGAATTCAACACTGATTTGTCTGTATATGTCAATCAATCAATGTGTCGCTGTCAAGGCTGTTGCTAACCTATGATGCTTGCTTTCTGACAGAACCTATTTGTATGCTAACGGTTAGCTTTAGCTAATGGTTAGAAGAGAGAGTTGGCCTTTTCTAAAGAGCTCCTTTCGTAAAGTACCAAGCATAGAGATATACAAGATATAAAAGTTCATTTTAAGATGGCCAAACATGGTTTCCCTGAGAGTTGAGAGCTCCAGAAAAGAAACTCTTACTAAGAGGAAAGATTACAAAGTGTAAAGTATCCATCAATCTTCGTATGGGTAACTTTCTTTAAAGGGTCTTTCTCAGTTTTAGTTATTAACGGTTTTGATGTTGTTGTGTAACCTTTTAAACTCGCGACCAGCTGGCGACCTGCATAGTGTTGTGAAGATGTAAGTTCAAGTTATTTTTATGTTATAGCCCATAAAGTTATTTGTAGGCCACAAATGTGTCACAGTTGGCCATTTAGCCAGCAGCCTGCACTTGTGCACACTGACAAATATGTTGGTGGATTTTGGGAGTCAGAACATAATTTTTCGTCTGCTGAGGTGCTGTCCATGGTGTTGAAAAATGCGCTCGATAGATGTGCTGAAATAATTGCCCCCCATCCTGATGAAAACGCCTATGGAGTATGCATAAACGCATACATGTGTGTGTGCATTAACATGCAGTACACTTAAGGGTCCCAGTTTGAAAATATGATCACCCTATGATTAGCGGGTTTTATGTTTACCTTGTTCACCATCCTAGTTTAGTGTGTTAGCATGCTAACATTTGCTAATTAGCTCTAAACACAAAGTACGGTTGAGGATAATGGGATGAGATTCACTAGTTTTGCAGATATTTGGTCATCAACCAAAGTTTTGGGCAAATTCAAATTTGAAATTTCACTCAAAACCACAAATGTAAACCTCATAGTGGTGCTAGGAGTCGTAGAATCACTACCACCTGACAAACTGGCTGCTAGCATGGCCAAAAATATCATCATGAATGTGAGCTGGGTTTTTTCAGAGCCACCATAACTGCTTATTTTGTGTTTTTTTTTTTTACATATATGTATTGTTTGACAAAACAAGTATTTCAATCAGGAGAGAAAAGCGAATGAAGCAAAAAGAATTGTTCATATACAGATGATATTGATGATTAAGTCTTGTCTAGACCTTACAGGGAGATTTTGAATCGAGGGACATCAGTCCTGAGCAGCAGCAAGATAAATCCCCCCGTGGAGTCCAGACACTGGCGGTGGTGTTGGCGGCTGATGACTTCTGCTGAGACTGATAAGGCAGATGAGGTTGATGAAGTGATGCACTGATGAATCTGTGAAGACTGGGTGGTGATGGGTAGGTTGTGGGGCATGCATAATGGCAGCATGAAAGCACTAAGGCAGAGAGGGAGAAAACATATTTAAAAAGACAGCTGCAAGATTATAGGCTGACAATGAAGGGTATCCCCATGTTATTGGTTAGATGAGACCAGCTGATGTGAACAGCTGACATCTCTATTGATGCTACAGACAATGACAGCAAGGAAATTATGAGTGAGCATGCGTGAGGGATGGGGATGACAGATGGTTTGAGAAATAAAACTACAGACCTGAGCATGCAAAAGACTTTCGCTAAAGCTCCATTGGTTACTTTTACATTTTTCCAGATTAAAAGTCAATCTCTTTGTTGTGTCTTGCTTGACACCATTTCTGTATAATTGAATTCATCCAACAGTCATTCCTGTTGTGTTTTTCAAACTACTAGGGAAGTACAGAGAGATGGAAAGTGAAGACACTGTTACCAATTTATGTTAATTTTAATAACTCTGAGTCTGGCATTGTTGGAATAAATTATGTTTAGGGGGACTTCATTGGAAGTTATTTCACTGCGGAAAGAGTGGTGATGGCAATCTATGTCATATATCTCATAAATTCACAAACTCCCATCAGGAAAGTCACTGGCTGCTGCCTGCGAAATGAACATGAATGATGGGAGCGTCAGAAGTGGGCCAGGGTCCTCTGAGGGCACCACTGCATGTGCACACACACACACATACACACAAATGACTCATACATGGATG
The DNA here is from genome assembly GCF_910596095.1 of Thunnus maccoyii. NCBI lineage: Eukaryota > Metazoa > Chordata > Actinopteri > Scombriformes > Scombridae > Thunnus > Thunnus maccoyii. Next base: position 4,579,945 of record NC_056546.1, read on the forward strand.
CAGCTGAGTACAACACAAGCAGACAGGCAGGGGGACAACATTTGAATTGTAATTAGCACAAGCCACCCAAACAGTCCAACAGGCCTCAAAGGCATTAAAGCGGAAACAGGACGTCCACAGAATCCTTTGAATGTTGTACTTTGGGCTGCAAAACAAAGCTACAGACAAACAAACACTGGGCTTCATTAGCAACTTCAACACATGTGTTAACAAGGATGGAAATGGAGCTGTAGCTAGCTTAGCCTGCAGCTTAAACATGTCTAAACCTGTTATGGAGAATTATAGTTTTTTCCAGTGAAAATTTGTCATTATACAACTGAATCAATATTGGAAGTTAATTTCATCCAGCAGCATTATTACAGTAATAATAATTAGTAACTTTATTTGTGGCATTTTTCATGCAGAGATGCAGCAGGAAAGCTTCACAAAACAGGATTAAAAAACAAAGTGAAACAGAGAACTAAAGCAAAGATGAAAAATACAATAATAGCAATAAAAAAAACAACAAAAACAAATAATTAAAGTAACAGAAACTTTAAAAATACGGTGTAACAAAAAATCCTGACCACAAGTTTCACTTACTGGCTAAAGCTTCAGAAAATTAAGCAGACTTGTATTCAGATTTCTTTTTTCAAACTGCTGTTTCCAAAGTTTTCAATAAACCTTCAAGTTAATCAAAAGTGTAGATAAAATATATGAAAAATAAAATGTAGTATGTAATATGTAGATAGATAGATAACTAGGGATGTGCAAAGAGTCCAGTATTTGTATCTGTATTTGTTGAGGCAGCAAAATTATTTGTATTTGTATATTTAAAAAAGTGGAAATAGGCTTAAAAATCCTGTTTTTTGTTTTTATTACACTTTTAATTTTAGAAAATTAAAGTGTTACAATAAGTGTTCATGAATAAACTACCTTATGAAGGAGGTCCCCACACCGGGTCTTGAACTGGAATCTCCCAGATCATAGACGACTGTGCTGACGACTGAGCTAAAACTTTACTCATCGCCTCATTGCAGACAGACCTCTACCTATTTATACACTGATAACACAGAGACGGCACACTGTGTAATGTGTAGGGAAGAACTTCAAAGGTTTTTTATTTATTGTCTATTTTTTACAACCTAACTTTGTGGAAAGGAGAAGGGGAACAACAGGTTATGGAGAGTCCCTTGGGAGCACTCCAAGTGTGTCAGTAGCTCAACTTTATCTCTGGGGAACACCCCCAACTCCAAGAGTGATGCCCAAATTAGGAAATGTGCGTCATGTAGCAGGTGGATGTGACTCCCCTCACTGAGACCTGCTGATAGACGTAACAGTGGAGCAGAGGAGAGAGACTCAGATAGTGATGTAACCAACCTACACGCTGGTATTTCACGTTTTTTTTCATCCCAAAAACAAATATATTTTAAAATATTTGTACGAAATAGATGTAAAAACCCACTATTTGTGCTTTGCCAAATAACGCATTTATATTCGGGCACACCCCTAATAGCACTGCTGTGTACTAGATGTAATGATTTGGCTTAACAAATATTGATTTTCCTCTTACAAACATACTTCTGTAGCATTTAAAATGTCTAAATTTGTGTATAACTTTCTAAAGGCTTCTTTATGAAACTGCTAAAAGAGAAGCCTTGAGTGGACCACCTCATGCAATCAGGAGTAATCAAGCCTTAATTAGTAATCGTTAGGGAGAGTCACCTACTGCTGAAGGTAAGACTCATAGAGTTGACTTGAATTAAATTCTGAGTGAGGATTAATGGTTTCTGTCAAAGAAAAACCCTCCTGGGTACTCAAAATGTTTTCCTAGAGGTCACCGGTGATCAGGGAGAGAAAGAGAGGAGGGGGGAGTACGAACGAGAGAGAGGTAACTAGATAAGTGCTGAGTCAAGCAAAACTAATTTGTAACATTATTCTCCCATTTGTCAGAGAAGACGGACTTCCCCCCGTGTGCCGGCGTCTCCCACAGAAAGGACGGTGGCCAGAAACCGGAGGACTTTCTGTTGTCCAGATCAGTCACATTTCTTGCTATTAATTTTTTTCCCCCCTCCTCTGTCCTCACTATCACCAGCTCCCCTCCTCACCACCGTCCACCCCTACCCTTCCCCCCTCCAGCCCCCAGCATGTTGGCAGGTTCATGCTCTGTGCCCAGTGCTCGGTGGGTATGTCCATTAAAGCTGTGACGGGAAGGACCATTAGCGCTGCGCTTCATTTACTAGGGCCCAGCCTCTAAATCAGCTGTCAGACACCTCCAGCAGCTATGCAGAGTTGCAGTTCCAGCCATTAGACAAACGCAGTCTGCACACTGCGAGTCACTTCAACACTGTCTCAACCTTCCCTCTGCTCTTTTTTCTTTTACTGAGGCTACTCCATGAACTCTCTCTTTCTTTCTTTCTTTCTTTTCATTCATGATTTTGTCAACCTAAAGATATAAGCCACAATCCTTCCGTCTCCTAAGACTAGACTTCTGTGGTAACATCTTGGCATTTTCAGTGTTTGTCTGTGTCTTCCTCAGACAAATTACAGGAAACACATTTCCACCTTTTGCAATTTTTCATCATTGCTATCAGGCGTTAAGCATTAGTCTGAAATCATTCTCCTGCTTAAGGAGGTGTTGTTTAGTTGTTAAATCTAACCGCTGAAATGCGGTTTCTACAGTTAATGGTCCTTCATTATTTTATTTTCTTCCTTAGAAATCTTCTTGTTATTTATGGGGTGATTATCTGTGTGGCTCCCTGTTAGATTTATAAATGTTTAAATATTAAAAGTATCTTTATCTTTATTTTATTATCTGTTTGGGGTTTTTTTTGTTTGTTTTGTTTATTCAGCAGATCTTGAAGTCTAGACGAAAGAAGTGTTTTTAATCAGAACTCAGAGCTATAGCCTGAGGAAATATGCAGCTTATTAAGTATTTTATTTAAAAAAAACAAAACAACTCCAACACAACACAAGACTCCTTTTAAACTCGCCGTTAAGCGATTCAACTCGGACTCGTTCGAAAAGGCGACACGGGATCTTCTTTTATCAGACGTAACAGAAGAAAGCACGCCACGAACACATTCTCAATACATTCTATTTATAAGCAGTGATATCGTGTGTATTAATCAGTGTAACTAAAGCTGACCCGAGCTTTGTGAGGTGACCGTGCGAACGCTCTTCGGGGCCACGGACAGCGATCATCTGTCAGAGCGGCACAACATGAACACAGATCACATGACACGGAGCTGTCTGCACCTGACCCCGGCTCAGCCCTGGAGGAGCGACACAGCTGTGACCACTCTGGCTTTGTCAAAGGGTGCAGAGAAGAACATTCAGTATAGCTCGAGCATTTGTTGTGACTTTCATATGTGACATTTGCTCTTCCTTATGTTGTGCTGGCAGCAACATGCCAGGTCACTGTAAGAAGGATGATGGCTCATCCGTGACCAATTCGGTGTACTCTCCGGGCCACGACCAGATGCGTGGCCGTCCAAGCCCACCCAATCAGAAGACTTCCTCTTTTGCTGGCTCATCCGGTGAATAACAATGAATCAATGAATGCTGTTTCAATTATCTGACTATGCAACCAATAAAAATGAAACAATTCTTGCTTCTTGTTTACCGTATGATGATGATGATGATGATGATAGGTGGCAGTGCGTTCTGCAAATGCCAGATTGTGAGCAGCCCCTCCTCTTTCACTCGGTGTACAGAGAAACAGAAGCCTGCTTTCCCCCTAGCCAGCTGCTTTTATGTAGGTTAAGTTTGTCACAAAAAGACGTCGTGAGGAGCAGGAGGAAGATAAATCAGCTCAAGTTCAGTTATCATTCTCAACCCAGAAACCTACTCCCTGCGCCAGTTTCTCCTCAACAAGTGCCAAGTAGTAACGACACGTACATGGCTGCTAATTCAGCCCTTCGCCCGACACCGAGCCCCGTCATCTCCTGCTGTAATCATCAGAAGTAATTTACAGTTTTTGACTGTAGTAGCCTAATGCATATCTCAATATTATTGTTTGTTGGGTATAATTGGATTTTATGCCGATATTGCTGCGTCTGCCATCTGCATGTGTGTGCATGTGTGTTTTGCATGCATATAGAGTCAATGTAAGCAAAATGAAAGCAGTTCATAGATTGTACACATGCACATACCTGCTGATACAATCTGCACCTGGAACTAAAGAAAAATAGGACTGGAGCTGAAGTATATATACATATATGTATATATGTTCAGTCCTTTATGTTTTTTCTATGATTTGAGTTCAATAATTTGTTTTTCTATTATCATAGTATACTATACCTCGTATTAATTAAGCTTTATGTTTCTCTTTTTTCCTAAAAATCCTGTATTATAATACTGTATTATTGTAAACCTTATACAACCTGCTTTGGCATTACTATCCATATTACAGTCTTGCCAGTAAATCCATTTTGAATTTTAGTGAGGATTGAGAGAGACTTTAGCACCAACTGTGTTCTGAACTGTGTGTGTGTGTGTGTGTGTGTGTGTTTGTGTGTTTCTGTTTGCATCCTTAGTGGCTCATTTAAACAGAGACCCACCAAGAGTTGACCAGCTCATGGAAAAACCCAGCTGAACTGCCATATCATCAATTAAGTCTATGCTGAGTCTCCGTCCCTGAACACACAGGCAGTAATAATATACATTAAGAACAGCCTGTCTGGGATGAGAGCATTAGCATCCCCACCCGGCTCGGTGGCATTAGCATTAGCTTAGTCGGGAGGGCTCGGTTCCACGGAGCAGACCCTGTGCCGAGCAGATAAGGACGGTACAGACGGCACACAGTAAAGGTCTGCTCAGTCCTCCCTTCACACATGCTAATATTCTCCCCCTCTCACATCCCGCTGACTCTGAAACATCCAGCCCGGCCCACGGAGAGGAGGTATTAAAAATATCTCTACAATTACAAGCAATATAAAACATGCACATGGGGGTACTTGCACATGCACAAACACATTTTTAAATGTGTGTCCAAGCATACACATCGGCACAGCCAAACACCATTACTCAGCATAATGACTCTGAATCGATTGGAGAAAAGGGGCTGCAGGAATCTGTCTTAATAGGGCTTATTACTGTGTTTGATAGCCTGTAAGGGGCACATACTTTTACAGTTAAAGCATCAGATCTTCATTAGGTTTTCTACAAGAAAAGACCCACAGTGTGTTATTAATTTTGGATATGTGGATAATTACAGGTCTCTTTTAATATGTGTTACTCTATAAGCCCCTTTCAATTGGAGGCTTGTGTATAATTTGGGCAATGCTTTATTAAAAAGGTGACCTAGATTGTGTGTTGTGGTTTTTTTTTTTTCATATTAAACATATTTAAAACTTTCATCGCCAGCATTTTTGAAGGTACATTCATACCGATCATACTGTATGAAATATAAAATGCTCATACAGCATAGTGAACATATGCACATACAAAACCATTTGTCAACAAATTTGTCAGTTTAATCAGTTTCTCATTTGATTTTCCAACAAAATCTGTATCAAGGAGTCAAGAAGTCTCGTTCTGAAGTTCAATATTCAGCCATGACAGAGTGGGAGTTTGTTATCTTGGAGTACAGAAAGCATAGCTTAGTGTTATCTAAAAGATTTTCAAAGTCTTGTTAGAAATATTTAGCTGATTTTGATAACTCAGCTATCACGAGCTTTCAGAACGAGACTTCTCCTTGAGCAAGACTTGGTTAAAAACAACAACAAACAGACCGGATCAAGCGAAAGGTAAAGAAAAATGATTTATTTCTCTATATAGTCCTTTCCATAATGTTGTCAGACACTTATAATAACAATCTGAGCCTGTCAGTGGTAAAAACAAGCATGTTTACTGGACGTATATTAACGGTGCACTATTGTCAAAAAGGATTAGCCCATTTTGCGGCTGCAGGCTGAAGCGATCTCGTTCAATACTGGACCGATTTCAAAAACTGTTAGTCACCATTAGTCACTGAGACACAAAATGATGGGAAAATAGGGCCCAGGTTGAAAAATACTGATGATTCCCTAAAAACTGTATGCAAAGGTATGCATAAGGTTAAGAAACTAAAGCACTTGAGTAAGGTTAAAGAAACATTATTGTTAAGTATTGAAAGAAAGTTGAGATGTCAAAGTCAAACCTTCCTAATCACTACACCCTAAATTTCGACTGTGCCATATGAACATCACTCCATTTTTCCATTTGCAATAAATGATGCAAGGGAACGTGCTTTTAATTAATTAGTAGTGAATTTAGGGGATATGTTTTATATATAAGGACAAGTCATGTATTTTAGGGTCATTTTCTAGTTAAGACATGAAACAGACTTTTGCTCTCGTTCGACACTTTTGATCATCCAACAGGTTTGTCTTTCAATTTGACTGACATAAAATATGGCTCTCATAATCATCCGTCCTTGCTCCACATATTTGGCTCACAGAGCGGCACAGTTCAAAGAGTTTCTGTGTCTCTGTTGGTAATGCCTGTCAGGGATGACACTGTGGGTGATCAGCTACCCCCGCTGAGCCTGAACGTGACTTTAACACTTGAGTGACATGGATGCAAATTTGTATTTGAATATATACGGTGTATGATAATAACCTGGGGGATTTCATGTTTACTGTCAAGCTTTTATGTTATACAGCTAACAAAACATAAAGTAAATCACTTTCACAACTCCTGTTAGAGTTTTATAGTACACTATGTCAGAGTTCTACCAGTATATATATACGGTATTCAATTAATAACAGCATCATTTTAAGGCAAATAATTGTTGCTCGTGTCACATTTTCACATCTTTTTAATGTGATAATTCCAGATAATGGTTGCCCTAGACTTTTTTTGGTGTGTGGTGCTCATTTTTAATTTGAGAACTGAGATACAACAGAGAGTTAAAGTGCCCCGTCAGGTATTATTTAGAATCTAATTAGACAGCAGCAAAGGGGCGAGCCAGTTAGATGAGCTAATGTGAGCTTTTTCAAGGTCCACTGTGCAAAAGCAGTGGGCCCTATTTTTTTTTCCTCATGTGAATTTAAAACATAAAATCAAATTATTATTCAAAATATGAACTCCGTTGAATGTTTTTGTTTTCATTGAAACCCAGTGTAAACAAAATTCCCTCATCGCCTTTATCTCACTAGTATAACGTTTCACTTTTGCATGAATTTCTGTGCAAATATCATTTTGTCTTTAGAGGATTCCTTTAGGACTTCAGTTTTTTGTAACTGTGTATGAAAACACTGGTTAGTTAATGTATCTGTAGACAAACTTGCATTGAAACAGCAAGATACCAAGATAATTTTATCATGGATGTTGTGACCAGACCCAAAGAAGAACAAGTAATACAGTCAAACTGAACTGAAAGTTTAATGAGTTCACTGTTAAAATGTTAATAATAATAATAATGCAGTATTTTCATTCCTTCAAGTATTAAAGTCTTGCAGAGGACTGCGTGCCTTTTGAGGAAGGTGGCTTTAAACTCGGCTGTCTAAATGTACTTTTAATATGTTTAAACGACACCAAAGTTCAGCTTGACAACTTTCAAGTCATTTGTTCGTTCGTCACATTTTCCATAAGCCAATTTCTCATTCCCTCCCACTCTTCGTTTTGGTTTTAATGTGACATTTTTTGTTATGTGTAGTTTATTTGGCTTTGATCCAGTGTTTGTGTTTAGTCTGACTACAGACAGATCCTGCTGTGGTCAGATAGGGGTGTTAAGGGATTGTCTGTGCCCTGAAGTGTGCTTAATCTGTGTCTGTTACATTGTAATTTGTGCTCCTGTCAAATGTGCAAATGTGATCTCTCTCAACATAAATCTCCCAGATGAGTCCCATCTTGGCCTCACGCTACCACATCCAATCCCACTGCATGCTGTGTTAAAACAAGTCGCAAAACAAGTGCAAATAAAATACTTTGCAGTCAAGGTACAATGGCACACATCCTGCCAGAATTAAGTTTCAGACCTTGCAAGAACTGAATTCTCACATGTGCATGTACCAAAACAGAAATGAACATCCAGCAGTAAACAACTCAAAACTTGTTCATTTTTTTTGCTGCAGATTGCACAAAAAGGCAAAAGAAACAGTCAAGCAAGCAAAATTAAGGTGAATTGGTTATAGGAGAGAAATTGGCTACAAGAACTACAATTTCTGCAGGGAGTAGGAAAGGTTTGTCGAGGTCGAGGTCACCTTTATCTGAACTGCGTATCTGCAGTGAAGCGTAGATAACTTGTATTATTAAATAATATATCTCACTCATGGCACACCGCTCTTACTGTGTCTTTGTTCATTGTTTTCAGTCACATTGTTGTCACTATTTCCCCTGCTCACACCAGGGATGTCGACTGTCCCAATTCCAAACATGTTTAAAACAAACTTTATGCATCTGACTCCCAGTGATTGGATCAGACAACAAACAGTTAGAATCCTTAAAATAGTACTCCGCAAATTTCAGACTCACAATGGACGGTTAAAAAAAAAGGATCAAAGTCAATGCAGCAGAACCAGAGATACTCCATGCATTCTTCCTCCTTGTCAAAAACTGGCACCTACATTACCTACAATGCAGCTTGTTTCTATTCACTGGACTGCATAGTTTCAAGTGCATCATGCAAGAAGTGGCTAATGTAGCGTTGAGCTGCTAGCTTTAAGCAGAGATGAGAAGTGGGATACAGAGGTCTGGTAAATTAAGTCATTTCTAACTCCAAACCGCCATTTTTTTTTTTTTTCATTTTCAGACTTGTGGCCTTCAAGGAAATCACTCAAAGCAGTTTATCAGATTTTGTGCAGCTTCATCTGGAGCCACAAAAGGCTTTCTACACCTAATTTAGCATATGCAATAGTACTCCCAAAGAACTGTAAATGGACTTTGATGATTTTGTAAATTTGGTGTAGTTCCCCTTTAAAGACTGAATGAATGAATGAATGAATGAATGAATGAATGAATGAATGAAGCGGCATCATTACTTTATTAATATGATGTAATTTCCATTGCAGTTGGATTAGAAGGTAAAGCAGGAATCATTATAATATGTAAAACCAATCAAGAATCAATTAAGGGAGGAAAAAGAAATACATTGCCTTCACTGGTTAGACTGGAACAGATCCCAACTTGGTCCAATCCATTGTGAAACTTAATTCATAATACAAAACAATATAACCATACCAACAATTGTGTCCAATCCTTTAAGATGTATCCTGCCCACTGGTTTTCTTCTTTGACGATGCTTTCAGTGTTCCACCTCCTTCCTGGCTTTTTGAGGGAATGGTGACCACTCATGTGACATCGTACATCCACCAGTCAGACAACAGTCATAACAGTCCACACTGCCTCCATAATCAGTCTCTGGACTCTTAAATTATGATGCAGAGAGTGAAAGAATCTAGCTACAAACTCAAATACATCATGAGATCAGAGGCACTCATCTTCTATTTGGTGGTGAACTCTTATTGTTTACGCTGCAACAGCCACTATTGAAATAATGGACAGTTTGGAACATAACTCACTGTTTGGGTACAGGTACACTTTGTCCCACCAAAAAGCTTGCTGTTATCTTACAGTTCAAGAGCAGACAAATGATAACTTGTTATACATGCATATTTCTCACGGCTAAGACAATACACAGTGATTTTTTGCAGCAGAAATTTGCATGCAGGTACGTCTACATTTTTTTTTTTTTACTGCAGGTTTGTTTTTTGGTGTAGAGAGGAAATTATCTTTCAGTGCAGCCACAACACCTACTTCAGAAGGAAATGCATCTGAATAAGAGACACATGCTAATGTAAGTTGTAAATGGATGACTGATATCGCATTACGCCTTTTACACCCCTCGGTTTAATTGCCTGTTAAATTAATCCTACAACATAAGATACCGTGCCATAGGAAGTAACAAGTTTAAGAGCTATTTATGAACTGAAGTGAAAAGAAGATGTGACAGTGACCATCTTGTCCACCTGTTTTTTCCTCCGCAGTCCTCCGACAGAATGAATCAGCTGCTTAATTTAGATCTAATCTAAGCAGCATGCAGCCCCACATGTGCTCACACACACACACACACACACACGGGGACACGTGTAGACATAGATCTATGCACCTGTAACACCCGCAAGCTTCAAATGAGACAGTCTGGGTGAGAGATTGATCTTGTAGTATCCAGGGGGTCAGTTAATAGCCTTCCTGGTGACTACTGCACTATAGGAAGACTTCCTATAGCTGTAGTTCCCAACTGGCTGGCTGGTGTGTGTGTGTGGGTGAATTTCTTAAGAATAGAAAGAAAAAAAAGAAAGTCTTTGTAACAAAGAAGTATCACACCACAGAGTGACCAGCGTGTGTCCATTCGCTGTCTCCATTGATCATGTGACCCTCTTTTCTTTTACATCATAGCAGTCCATTAGAGTGATGGAGAGTCTTACATCTGCCATCTGCTCGTAGCAGAAGTGGAGAGAAGGTTAGCAAACTTCACAATGTGGCCAAGCGCAAGTATGACACAGAACTTATACATAAATTATTTGACCAGCAAGCCTGACCTGAAAATTAATGTGTTTTCTTCTCTTTATCTTTCATAGCAAAGGAATTTGCTGCAAAAAAAACGAGCAAAAAACAAAACAACCTACCATGCCGGCCTTTAGTAGAATAGTTTTTGAAACACTTTATCAGACTACTCCTGTTGGGAAAATTTTCCTTCAAAGCTGTTACTTCATGGAAAAGAACGTCCTCATCCTGAAGCATTTTCTTTGTAAAAGTGATGAAATACTTTCAGGCATAATGTAAATCAATTGTGCTGCTTAAATAATTTTTTCATTCAGTTTATCGGTCACATTCCCACACACTCTCTCACTCTCCTGTCAGGTTCTTGGAAAGAATGATTTTCTCTGGCTATTAAGAGTTTTTCGGTCCATCTTTGGTCCAGACTGGAATGTCTATTACAACTAATGAATGGATGGCTGTGACTTATTTTATGAGCTTGTGATTTTTCTTCTATAGTTGCATCATGAGGTTGATAGTTTTGTACTTTAGTAAAATGTCTTTTGACAATTGTTGGATGAATCTCCATGAAATTTGGTGCAAACATTTGTGTTTCTGACAGAATGAACTGTAAAACCTGTAGAGATCTCCATTTAACTTGTTTGTCCAATACTTTGTGTTTTGACCAAATACCTGCAAAACTAAAGCTGCCAGTATACGTCTTTGGACAGGCTTTTTGGACATTTCTGAAAATCCCCGCCCCCCACACACACACACACCTTTCCCAGGTCAGATTAGCAGGGGGGCTGTGCAAGGCCATTTCTGTAACTCTCTGGCACAGATGTGCCGGCATTCATACCTGCTTCACACAGTGATCGGCCAGCTGTGCAGAGTCGAGAAAGGAGCCTTGGTTTAAACGTTTTTCTTTTAACTTCTCTACACAACTATTTCTGACTTTTATGTCTGTCTTTTTATACGAACAACCAAGTGCAACACTATGAATTCCTTATAAGACTGTTTGAAAATATGCACTGTTATCCCTGTATTTAAACAATATCACATCTGCCCCTCTCTCCTCCCTTCTCTATGATGGTCATTTTTTACTCTGCCTTCGAGTGTGGCCATTCAGAACAACTGTAAACACATTTGATTTCTGATGTGGTCGAACCACACTTCGTTCTGATTAACCATATATTGACCTTCATGTCTTCCAGAGCTGCCAAGTCTCACGTTTTGACCATGAGACTGTTGACACAGATCTCATGATCTCATGCCACGCATACCTTTTCTCACGCAAACTTTTCTACTTTGCTTCCTCCAAAGTAAAATTTGTGATTTTTAATTGAAAGAACAGCAGTAAGACGGGCTGAGGTGCAGGGCGTAACACACCGATCATCATCTGTTTGAACCAAAATGAATCACTGAATCATTGCAATGCACGTTTCAGTGGAGCTGATAATTTATTCAGATGTTACTTCTATTTGGATAGACCTGAGAGACTAAAGTGGGGCGTGTTGGATGATGGGAGCGACTTGGCGTGGAGCATAGATCTCTCTTCTTATCCTATGTTTTGAAGAAAAATATGTGTAATATCCAGAGTGTAGTGGGTCAGTTTCCCACAAATAATGCTCATTTTATTATGAACAAAATTAAGTACCACTAGAAGCACAAGGATGAGCCTGAGTGTTGACAGCCAGAGGATGTGAACAGCAGCTATCCAGTAAACATCAAAGGCATGAAAATCTCCTGATATCTGTGAGAGTGTGGCTTCATGTGTGAGCTTGTGCGGTGTGAAGAGTGTGGGCAGCGGTTTGTATGAACAGGTAGGTCATCGGTGTATCATTTGTTAATTAACAGAACATTTCACACATACCCCTCTTATTTATCCAACCTGCATGTGGCACTACATACACTCTCGCAGGCTCACAAACAAAGACAGACATAGATTTGTTGTGACACACGCTGTGATTTGCTTCCTCTCGAAGCTCACGGCGTTTCTCTGCGTTTCTGGTTCCCAAAGATAATTAGTCAGCCTTCATATCCGGTGAATATCATTCCTAACCGATCAAAAACAAGAACTGTTTGGAGTGGTTCCTGTCCTCTCTGTGACCTTTTCATCACATGAAAACAATGGACGGAGTCTAATGTCCAGTGAAGATGTTTCGCTCTCTTTTTGTCCTCTCAGATGTATGTATCTATGTGTTTATTCAAGGTTAAAGCTCCACTAATCAATATGTTCATATTCATAATGATCTGATGATTAAATAGAATAGAAATAGGTTTCTCTTAGCAACAGATGCAGAGAAGTATCACCAAAGCAGCTATGGACAGTTTTAGCCTTTTTAGCCTCTTGTTTTGGTTTTACTTTCTTTTATGGTTCTTATATGGTCTTAGCACTTTCTCTTTTTATCTGTTTCCAATAATGTCTTCAACCAACAACCTGTATGCTACCTGCTCAGTACAAATGGCAGACAAAGTTAACTATTAGCTAATGAAGAAGAACATCTAGTAGCTACAGAGATAGGTTGGTGAAGACCAAACACAGAGCTCGAATAGAGTGAATATTGAACTGTCGATCATCAGGTAGCCAGAAACACAACATGAAACTAATGATATTGACACAAAATGAGTGCTGAAGTTCTTGTGTGTATGCTGGATGTGTAAATAGGCAACTGCTTTCTAACATGTCAGTCATAACAACTCTATAATCTGATTTGGGTTGTGTGTCTGTCAGCTTGTCGTGCAATCCTGGGTAGCAAATAGATACTGATATTTCATTTTTATCAGTTTTTACAGTGATTTTTTTTTCCCTAGCTAGCTAGATAGCTAGTAGTACACCCCTCTAGCTACATTAGACATATCTACTTTTCTCTTCCAAGTCGGTGGTAACTGTTGTAATAACAACCACTGATTGCATCCAATAGTATGTGAAAAAAAACTACTTTTATGTGAACACACTGCAGTATGTTTGACTGCTGAGATAATCGTTTAAGGTGCATTTTGTTTCAAACGACTGCTGTAGGAGTGAAATAAAATAATGGCAAATAATTATACAGAAACCAAAATAGAGCAATTCTAACACAGTTGCATTGATGATGTGGTTATCAGTGGATATGTGTGTGGTTCAGTGGTTAGCTTAAAATATTCCAGTGATGCATCACCGTGTCTGTGGTGTTAACATCCAATTATCATCTTCAGCCACAAATGAGGGGAAAAAAATAAGAAAATGAGCAAACAGTTACCAGCACTGAGAGGCTAAAAGGATTTTATACAGTCTACAAAAGCAGACCTGAAAAGACCTGAACTTGAGGCAAAGGAGACAGGAAAACCTTTTTCATACTGCTATCATTGAACGGCCATTTTTCATCATTTGCAAGCTTTAACTTTGATCAGACAGTTATCACAATGGACTGTAGTGTATCAAATGTTGTTATGATGGGCTAATAATAGGACCCTGTATCTGGTGCTAAAAGCCTGTCTACATCTAGAATAATACAAGATAACTAGAAAAAGTAATGGTGCATTGTTTCTCAAGCATTCACAGAACAATGGTGTCTTTGCTGAGTTCCTCAGCTATAAGAACAATGTACCTCACTCGCTTTTTCTTTCAGAGTACTTTCATTTGATGGGTTATGGACCATTTACACATACAGACTCAGAGGCTGAGACAGCAATCGGCTGTTATCCATTGCAAATGAGACTTACTACAGACACAAAAGGCACCCAGCTACTCCACAGGGGAAAGTTGAGAAAGCCTCAATTTTATACAAATGGCACTTGTTTTGATTCCTGTGGAAACTGAAGCACAGAGTTGTTTACTACTACACTCCACTATGTAAAATGACTTTAAACAAAATGTTGGAGAAGTGGATCGTCGCAGAGTCCAACTTCCCGATTTCCTTCGACACGTCTTTAATAATGATGAAAAGATGAACAATGTGTGGGAACAAATCAGTTACATTATTGATTGAGTAGTATGGCAGCAGAAAACTACTATCCAGCTGGAGCACATAATGCAAATGTCGTGCTCTACACAACATACCCACAGAGCTACAGATTTAGCCACAGATACAGAGGCTGAAAACGCCCACTACTTTGTATCTGTATGTGTAAACGTGCCTTTACAATCTTTTCTGCATCCAAAAAACTAATTTAACCAAAAATACTGTTCTAGTCATCATTGTCATCATATTTTTTATTGACATATGCTGCCTTCAAATGGAACTTGTGAGGTATTTTTGACATTAGAAAAGTACACTATGACAACAAAAATGTATGTTAATTTAAAGAAACATGTTGGTTTCTTAATGGTAAAGACCATAAAGTACAATCTGGCAAACTTTAGACACAAATGCATGCTATGATCTTTTCCCATATGTCTTATTGTATTACATGTTGGGGGCAGCCTGGTGAGAAAGCCATAAAACCTCTTGAGTCTTTATACAGACAAAGTCTAAAAACTCTAGACAGAAAGCCGATGCGTTACCATCACTGTAGGATACCTAAGAAATACAATTTATTGAACTTTGAGAATTTCAGATAAGATTCTGATTTGTGCCTCGTTTATAACATTTTAAATGGTTTGGCCCCTCCTCCATTATGTTCATTTTCGTTGTGTGGACTCTTCAGAATATCCTTCAGAATATCGTCTATATGGGATTGTTACTATCATATTGCCACAATGCATTTGGACAGTCATATGCACATATGCACATCAGCAGTCTGATGCCATGAAGAGCTGCAGCTCCTAAAATCTCTGTAACCACTGATTTTACATTTTATCCTATGGCCTTCTTAATTTTTTTCTTTTAAAACAAAAATATTCTTCCTTTTAATTAGTATTAATATTAGTAAACTATTCATTAGTCGTTCTAGTTGACACTGTGGCTACGTGTGATTTGCTATTGTGCGTAACCTTGTGATATATATCCTGCATTATTGTGTACCCTTTGTACTATGTTTATTCAGTATTATCCTTCTTATTATGTTTTTTTTTGACTAGCTCTGTGCTGTAATATGTCTTAATTGTGACAAAGGACTGCAGATGAAAACTAGCTATAAGCTAACTCTGGTACAGTGACTCAAATGGAAACATTTATGTTTAAAACTGCACTGTTCTTCTTTCAAAAAAAAAAAGTATGTGACAGCAGCAGCAAAAACATCTGTTTATATTCATGTGTGTAAAATGGCAGAGGTCAACTTCTGTAGTGTGTTAAATTATGCATGTGCTGATTCAGCCACTGGCCAGCACAAAGCAGTGTGATTATTTTTTGACAGAATATGCTTGTGAAGTATAATAATGAATAAGGCTTCACAGAGTCACGCCCCGCAGCCCTCCGGGTTGTAAATCCGGGTTATTCGGTCTCATCAGTATGAACGTGCATCGCTGAGACATCTGTCTTGGCAAGCTCCTCAAAAACCTGTGAGGTCAGAACTGTCCATCGTCGTGACAACCGGCCCTGTGATGCAGCCGTAGTACTGTAGCTGCCCCCTCCTTTTCTCAGCCTTCCTCTACAATCCTGTGTCGCTCACCTATTCACCAGCCTGCCTGGGTGAAGAGCCGCATCAGCTGCTGAGTGAAATGATAATGAAGACAGGCTAAGAGTCCCCCTCTCTCTCTCTCTCTCTCTCTCTCTCCCACATAGCTGTCACTCTTACACTCATTCACTCCCTCTCTCCTTCTACCCCAGATTCCCCCCTTCCCTTCCCTTCCCTCCCTTCCCAACACTTTCTCAGTAAATCTGTCCAAACACTCCAGCTGTAACCTTCGGACGCTCAAGAACACTGACTCAATCTGTATACATGAATCCCTTATTGTTACCAAGAAATCAAATCATTCTGCCGGCTGCTGACAGGAAAATTGCCACCTTGAATGCCACACACACACACACACACGCACACACATTCACGTGCATTTTCATCTGCAGCGGCCTCCTCCTCCTCCTCCTCTACAATTCTTTTCACTCCCTCGATTCTTCTTCTTCTTCTTCTGTCTCTTGCCAGCTATTCAGGTGATAATTTTTAATAAAGGCTTATCAAGGAACAGACAGTGCTACTGTAATGTAGCCCACTCACCTGCTTGTGTTTCGCATTAATATGTTTGAATTTTCCAAGGTCAAATGACTCAGCCAGTTGAAAAAAAAAAACAAAAAAAACTGGCAAACACACAAGCATACTGAAAGGCAACCATGACGACCAAATACCATAATCATCATGTCTCATAATCTTTAAATAGAATTTCATATATTTTCCCCACAGAAAATTCTCCCAGTCCCAATAACACATATAGGCTACTGTGCTATACGGACATTTTAACATTCAGAGTAAGACACATAGATTTTTAAGCATGAACAGGCGTGAACATTTGGAAAAATGTACTTTTGGAATGAGGCTGTGTACGGTGAAAATACTACAGCACTACAGATAAACCAAAATCCTCTTCAGATGTGCTTTAGTGGATGTCGATCTCATGTTTGACGAAGCCCATGAGTCACTTTTCTGGCCAAAAAAAAGAAATCACAATGGGAATATAACTAGGTAGAATCTAGTAACACGAGTAGAGCTTTATAGATGAATAACAATAAGCAATGTTCATTCATTCTAGTCAATAAATTGCAGATGTTATTTCCATTTCCGGCCGAGAAGTAAAAGTCCCTTTCATTTTCTGCATAGACAACGTTAGATGACTCACTGTTGGTCAAGGCTTTGGTAGGAATTCAACTTTCCAGGTTTAATTATATCAGTACAAAAAAAACCCAAAAACAACTCTGTTAGAAATATCAGGTTCTTTTTTAACAAGTCAGAGATAAACGCCTGTGTACATAAAACCTTGAGGTGAGAAATCAACGACAACACCTAAGGAGTATCTTGGTAAGAAACATCCGATCATTAAGTCTGTCGTGTGGACGGCTAAAAGAGTGCTGATGCTAAAGATTACACTAGAAACCTGATAATATATTTTCAATCAGTCCACTTTCAGATTCTGGGTGATGCTAGATGAATTCAATGGCATTTTGTCTTCAACTGCAATAATGAATTATCTCTTTCTGGCATCTTTGCTATACAAATTACCCCTGAGGATGATGGGTATACTTGTGTTTGGAGCCATCCATTATACCAAACTGATGTTTGCACGTAAAAGTATTGTATTGCTTGATTTTCCAGTAAAATTGGAAACAACAAATCACTTTATTCGGTCTGTTCAGTTCAGATATTTGTAGTCAGTGAATATGTGCTTTATTTGTTTTAAGCTAACGATAGCATAACTATTCATATGCACATCAGCAAGTGATTGCATCTGGGATGTTATAGCACTGCCTCTGAAGTCTCATATTCAAAGTAAGCTCGGTCTTTCACTGGTGTCATTTGTTCAGATGAGTACAAAACTAGGTTGATACAAGTACTGTTTATAAGCACCGTCTTGTCACCACTGAGGGGATATCCAGTAGAGTGGGAGGAACTATTTTGGGCACCTCTGGTTCCAGTAGTAAAAAGTCCCATTCATTTGTCCCGTAGACAATGTTACGTGACTCACAGAGCACTTCTATGGTTTGGATTGTCATGAAAATCTCTTGGTTAAATCATCCAGTACAAAAGATGAACAACTGCATAATATCTGGTTCTTTGATAAAGAGCCAAAGTTATAATAATGTATGCATAAAAAACTTTCGGGAAAGAAGTACTGAGAAAACGGATTTCACAATCTACAGTGTGAATCAATTTATGTTTAATTTCTGGGTCAGTTTTCAGTGAATTCAGCAATTACAGGGCCATGTTTCGTTTACAGCTGCAATGATGAAGTGTTTTGAATGCCTCTGGCTGGTTTCTTCTCCATATCAGTGGCAGATGTGGCTCATGGGTATTGTAGTATTTTTAGCAACAGCTCCTCCCACTTACCCAACTCATATTAACCATCTTCGGAGCGGTTGCAGTGCTGTTTTGACTCATTCAAAAAGCATTTTTTTATGGAATGTTTATGTCGTCTAGCCTTTGACATTCCTGTGATGTGAGATGAGTCAACATAGTTCCTGAGGTATCATTGTGCCCAGTAGGCAGAAATCACAGTGTGGGTGGGCACAGAGAAAATCAGGTAGGCCTAGCCCGTCCAAGACCAATCATACCAATCTGAAACACATATGTTAATCAAAATATGTCATTACAACTATACTTGCTTGAATGTACCACAGTCTAATCATACAAGCTTTATACATCATCAGAGGTAATGTTTACCAGGCACCAAGACAAACATTAACAGCATCACGTAGCCTGGCACTGTGGCTTCATATTCACACACACACACACACACACACACACACACAGCTGACAGATGCGACCGCATCATTAGTCAAGCGTATGGATAGAGGTACACCGGCACCAACATGCTCAGTAATGTTAAAAATGATGCTTGAACATTGAGCCTGGCACGGCGGCCACATAAACCACACACACACACACACACACACACACACACACACACACACATTTGTACTTTTACTTGTGAGGATCCTCAGAATAACGTGTTCTTCAAACCATTACTTTAACTGTCACAACTTCAATTCGAACCTGAACTCTAAAGCCAAGTCTTAACTCTTATACTGCCCCCCCAAATTGAGGAGAAGCCTCTCAATGTTACTCTCATCGATACAACAACATAGGCATCTTCAAGGACTGCCCTTGCACCAAGCCTGCAGACAAGAACATATTTGGGAAGGGGGTTGGGTAAAAGGCAACCTACAGGCCTAATTATTCATAGTAAAGCCTCTTTGCCTTCCTCCCCAACTGTAAATCCCACTGCAATGCATTAATGTCAAGATAATCAATACATAAGGTTCTTGATCAGATCTATTCATTTTCTGCAGGATAAATCCAAAGCCTCTTTTGGGATCACAGGTGTTGCTATAATGCTATATTCATAATAACATTAGTTTTGATGGTTACTCACTTTTGTTAAAGGGGACGTATCATGATTTTTGTGATTTCTGTTATTTTTATGCTGTTATGATGTCGGATGTCTATGTTAAACATGGTCAAATGTTCAAAATATGAGGTGAACTTATGTAAAAATGTTACCTCTACTTGTACTTGTGCAGGATAATCAAATTTAATCAAATTTGGGTTTCACCACAGCAAAGGCTACCTGGTCATTCAACCAAACAAAAGCTTGTGAAATGTTGGGAAAAGGCACATTTTGTTTTATAGGTTTGACATCTATCAATCACAACAAAGACCACTGAGACATTATTGCTGGTGACAAGCTTGACTTCTGTCCATGATGACAGTTTCATGTGAGCAACGGGAATAGAGAGAAACTCAGGTACAAGGGCATGTCCGAATCCAAGAGCTACCTGGCCAAAGACCGACTTCCCAAAGTCGCTTGAGGGGTGTACAACGATGAAAACATGACACAAATCAACTGTTCCACCTCCTACATCCAGTCATGATCTGAATACACATCATGCTCCTTCAGTTGTACCTGTCAGCCCCACCTGTGCTGTATCCTCTGCCATCCACTAATGTCATTACATACTGTTCAGGTTCACGACTAATCACATTATATCCTGTGTCTCACGCTGTCAGAGAGGTGGGGGTACATGAGATCTGGCAGGCTCACTTAAACATGGGACATGTGCAAAGGCAGATTAAGACACTGATTTAAAAATTCCTGCTGATCAAGTGGCTATTAGTAATTCACAAGCTGTTTCTCCAATTTGTCATGAAGCACTTTGCTGTGGGAGAGTGTAGCTCAGAGACAGCTTTGTATAGCTGCTATGTTTCAACCAACTGAATCACTCACTAGATAGTGGGGGTGTGCCTGAATACAAATACATTATTCGGCAAAGCACAAATAGTGGGGGGGGGGGGGGGGGGGGTTACGAATATTTGTTTCATACAAATATTTTTAAAGGTATTTCTTAGTTAGAGGTCTGTCTGCAAACACTTTAATTTTCTAAAATTAAAAGCGTAATAAAAGCAAAAACAGGATTTGCAAGCCTCTTTCCACTTTTATTCGAATACAAATACAAATAATTTTGCTGCCTCAACAAATACAGATACAAATACAAATATAATAATACAAATGCATTATTCAGCAAATAGAGAAATAGTGTTTTTTTTTTTTTTTTTTACGAATTTAGTTTAGTTAGAGGTCTGTCTGCAAAGAGATGAAGAGTAAAGTTTTAGCTCAGTAGTCAGCACAGTCGTCTATGATCTGAGAGACTCCAGTTCGAGACCCAGTTTGGGGACCTCCTTCATAAGGTAGTTTATTCATAAACACTTATTGTAACACTTACATTTTCTAAAATTAAAAGCATAATAAAAGCAAAAACAGGATTTGTAAGCCTCTTTCCACTTGTATTCGAATACAAATACAAATAATTTTGCCGCCTCAACAAATACAGATACAAATACAAATACTGGACTCTCTGCACATCCCTACTAGATAGCATGACTGCAGCTGGCTTGTTGTTGACTTTTTGATGCATGTTGTATTTTTACAAGTTTAAATATGGTTTTCAAATCTTTGAAATGAAGTGTTGCTTTGCTGAGAGTTTGTGAATACATGATTGATTTTTTTGCATTAACTGGGGAAATAAATTTCCTGCCTGGAAACTGTATTCAAGTTCATATTGGTACTCCATATTTACATCCAAAATATACATCCAAAAAGGTGCACAAAACATACAGAAGATAATGCGGACAACACAACAAAACAGACAAATAAACAAGTCCCTGAGAGGCTTATGCAAAAAAAAAAAATCAATTTCAATCATTTTATAAATACTCAATGAGTAAAATCAAATAATTACAGTAAATTCTTAGCAAAAAAGATACACCCGTTCATAGTTCTGAACTGAATCTGTAAGATCTGATACTATGAGCTGATAGTACCCAAAACTTTTAGTAAGTACAGTTTATTGAGTTCTGTTAAAAGGTGTACCTCAGCAACTTTGTATTGCACTTGTGTAAAGTTGTGGGAGTTGTTAAAGAGAAGTGTTCAAAATTGAAGCAGCAGAGGCCAAGACACCTTAACTTTTAGTCAATAGTATGGGTCAAAACTCCAAACACACTGGATCCTACACTTCCCATAGCATCTCTTGTTTGACCCTCTCTGTCTGGTAAACTCCAATACCTTTCAAAACCCGGCACATCCAGTTTGTAACGCAAGCTTTCTATTTGATGACCCCTGATGAAATCGGGGTCATTCTCTCAGACTTTACAAAACTCCTCCAGAACCACAGAAAACATTACTGTTTTCATAGGTCGGTTAATATTCCATATTACAGTTAAACTAAAATTATTGGAGTGCCCCTTTAAGTTATTAGCCAGAATACAATGACTGAGTTTGTGTTAGTTCCTTCCACATAAGAGATTTATCAACAGCTGCTGCGAATCCTGTCCACGTCCATTTTTCAGTTCATTTGTAAATCCATTATGTGATTCCCTATCTCTTCCTGCGGGATCCGGGGAATTGAAGCAGTGCTGGACAATATCAGACAGGAATGAATGTGTGAAGTGATACGGGCAGTGATGACAGAAGGTGAGAAGAGAGGAGCAGAGAAGGACTAATAGTTTGTCGCTCTACCCTGCATGACAGATGCTTTCATACTGTTTGCGTTCGTCTTCGGCTAATGACAGTTGGGACCGAGAGCTGCAAAGGGATTTTGGATGTTTCAGGGCATGCACTGACAGTAGGTGTGCACCATGCATACAGAATTTAGGAAAATAAGACTTGTTCTCATATCAATAGAAGCTGTCAAATGTTAGATTTCTCTCATATTACAAATCAGCTGTTTTGTTTTGTTTTTTTCTTCAATTGAATTGAAGTTGAATTTCTCTCAACACTTCTAAGATCCAAATGTCAGGACACATTTAAATCAGCAGTGTTTTCAACACTAAGAGAGAGCACTTCTCCTACAGACCAATTATGTCAGCTGCTGTAGATTTGACAGCGTCCACGAGCCTGTTATTGCCCTGCCTTAAATATTACATCACATATTGTACGTTAGAGAGCAGGTAGGAATGAGAGAGGCAGATATCCAGACACAGTAACACAAGTTTTAGGGTAAAATACTTAAATATTTTATATCTTTAACTTTAATTATCTCAGATCACCTGCTTTAAGATTTGATTAGTAAATGGTGGCTCTTAATGCAGTAAGAGAGCTTTAGCAGACTTTAGGGAGAAATTAGCTATTCTTTAATCAGAAGGAAATGTGCTCATCTGTTGGTATCTTTGGTAACTTGATAATAAAACGGGGGAAAGTTATAGGATAGGGAAGTAAACAATTAACTGGAGAAAACAGCTTTACTCTCTCAGTTTGCCCGCATAGAATCAGTCTCTAATATTTTTAACAACACTTGAAGTATCCAGGTTTCCAAACCCCATAAAGCATGATGGTTGGTTAAGCGGTGCGGGCAGGAAAAATACTGAAATGATTAGTTAAAATTAGTCAACATTTTGGATAACTGATTGATCTTTTATGTAATTCCCTTGTTCCAGCTCTTCAAATGTGAGATGTTGCTGCTTGTCTCTGTTCTACAACACTTGTTTTGTGGGTTTCAGACAAAACCTGCAGTTAGGGTTAAGGTTAGGGTTAGGGGTTATGGTTAGGGGTTTGGGTTAGGGGTTGGGATTAGGGGTTAGGGGGTTAGGGTTAGGGTTAGATTTTTTACTAAAGATCCATATGATTAATTGATCAATTTTTAAAAAGTAGATTACTTGAGGATGTCCTGGTGGAATAGGATATTTAAGATCTCATTTGGAGTCTGACTGGTGAATTGTCTGGTAAGGACTTTAAATATTTAAATATACAAACTATGCCTTCCTGTTTAACCTACAGACGGTTGACAAATTAAAGGACAAACCAACCTAAAGTCACCACATGCCACC
This sequence comes from Thunnus maccoyii, assembly GCF_910596095.1. Classification (NCBI taxonomy): domain Eukaryota; kingdom Metazoa; phylum Chordata; class Actinopteri; order Scombriformes; family Scombridae; genus Thunnus; species Thunnus maccoyii. Next base: position 4,603,276 of record NC_056546.1, read on the forward strand.
AGAACAGCTTTAATGTGCCTTGGCATTGATTCTATGAAGGGATGAACACCATTCTTCCAAATATATTCCCTAATTTGGTGTTTTGATGATGGTGGTGGAGAGCGTTGGCTAACATGACAGTCCAAAATCTCCCATAGGTGTTCAACTGGGCTGAGACTGACATTTTCATACTCATCAAACCATTCAGTGACCCCTTGTGCCCTATGGATGGGAGCATTGTCATCCTGGAAGAGACCACTCCCATCAGGATAGAAATGATTCATCATAGGATAAAGGTGATCACTCAGAACAACTTTGTTTTGATTTGCAGTGACCCTTCCCTCTAAGGGGACAAGTGGACCTAAAACATGCCAGCAAATGTCCCCCATAGCATAACAGAGCCACCAGATCCCCTCACTGTGGGGGTCAAGCATTCAGGTCTGAACCGGTTCCTCCTTTAATTTGTCACTCATCTGTAGCTAGCTAAAGAGTATATTTACAGACTGTATTTCATGTATTTCAAAGGCACATATAGACAGGAGGAAATATGTCTGCAGACACAGAGAGACTTAGAAAGAGAGTACCAAAACAAATTCACTGGAGATATTAACATACATTGTTGTTCGAGCTTCCCCTGCTCGAGCTAAATAGAGAGCACAGAAGTTTCTATGTCACATAAGCTGCAATTTTACCTCACAGCACAAACATACTAAATACTGTACATAAGCCACTGGTGACAGAGTACTGACACAATATAGTCAAGCAGGAGTTCAAATGATCCAGAAACATAAAGCACCATCATGCACACATGCCACTGCACAATAATGAAGCACTTCTTTCAGGAGTTGCATCCAACCTTTGAAGTGTGAACAGACTCTCTGCTGTAAAAAACAGCAGCTCATTTCCACTGTAACACCTGGCAGAGGTGCTACACTGTCTGAATATACCCAACTGCACTCAGTGACTTCATGCATAATGGAAAATTTATGGACATTATGTAGGTTGGTTAAATATATGAGTGGGTGGAAGATTTTTTTTTTTTTTTTCTGAATGTCCTTAGTGTTCTACATGTCATGTTTACCGTACATCACGTCTGTAAAACTGAGGTAATATAAATATTCATGTAGCCTAATCACAAAGACAGAAAAAACACATTAATTCTCTGTCATCATTTTTTTATTCTTCCTGCAAAGACTCTTCAACTAGACAGAGCCTCTTCCCAGTCTTTACCCTAAGCTAATGAGCTGCTGGCTTTATCCTCATATATAGTGTAGACACATGAAAGTGGTATCATCTAACCAAGGGCGTCATGCAGGGGGCACATCTTTCTTTGCAAAAACTCTCCTTATGTCCTAAATTTTGCTACTAATAATTGAAAAGGACAACAAGCTAGCACGAATGAATACTAGTTAATTATTTGGGGGTTATAGATAAAACAACTGATACTAATATCACTTTAAATAGGAAAATTCTTAATCTCTAAGTAATTTACAAATTCATTAAAGTCATACTGTTTTAGGGTGTGAGCTGAGATTGCATATTCATGACTCACATTGCAGTTAACAAAATCACAGTTGGCATTGATTCTACATGATTTCCACAGCCGCAGTTTTTAATAATGGCTAATTAAAACACTTACTGTGAAAATGGAATTTAATCATCAACTTTTGGAGTGAAAAAGGGACTTTTTTCATTCCCCTCTTACCAGATGTTTTACTCCAAAAAAGTTTCCAACAAGAAGAATCAAAGCACATGACCATGATGTTCAGGTTCAGTCAGACACGGTTAAAGTCTGTCACTAAGGTTATGAAAAAAAACATCTTGTTTCTGTCCCACAACTCTTCCTTGGCTTACTTCTGTGTTTTCTTTTTTTATTCAGCTTTTTGTTGATCCTACAGTATGTCTGCTTTTGAAAGCTGCCACCCAGTTATCCTCCTTCTACTACAGACATTTCCATTTCAAAAGCTTTATAACTTGCTTTTCATTAACATAAAGCAGGATTTACTCACTCATAACTGTTCACTCATGCAGACAAAAAGATGAAACACAAAACATAGCAGAAAAAAAAGAACCAAACTTTCAAGGTTTCCTCAAAGTTCAGACAGCTTTTACTTTTTTCTTTTGAGTATTCGATGGGAGGTCATCACTGGGTCATGTGTTAAGAACTGGTGATACATCCATCTGTCTTCACAATGCTGCACTCTGTGGGTGTTGATTCTGGATGCTACAATAGTCGTGTCAATCTTTCACTGCTGTGGCTTATCAAGTGCATTGATACAAGAGTTGTGTTGCGGTGTGTAGTAAAGCTAGTGCGGCAGAAGCTTGTGGGACAGACCTTTCCTGAGGGAAGTGTGAGTTTTTAGTGTGTGTCTATGTGTGTGTGTGTCTCTTTCTCTTTTGTGTCTGTCTCCCTTTAATGATGATGGCTGTATGAGGTTTTTTTCTGTAGGTGTGTCTGTGTCAATGTGTAGCTGAATATGCTGCTGTTGCTGTGTGTGTATATGTGTGTGTATGTGTGTGTGTGTGTGTAGCGTAGTGTGTGCCACCAGTGTGCTTGATCAGCAGTCCTGCTGCTATCCCATTAACTCTTCTGCCGCAGGGCATGCTGGTGTAACCCAAAGGACCCTGGGTAACAGCAGGACCCAGTGAAGTCATTTCCATTCAACCGCCTCACTCCTACTGGCCCACTGCTGCGCCACTGTGTGTGTGTGTGTGTGTGTAGAGGAGAGAGATTGGATAGACATTACCATAAACAGGTAGATGAATCTACAGTATACACCTCATTAAATGATTGATTGATTGGGGAAAGGGAGAGTAGAGGCATGTACAGACACAACCGAAACACTGCTGGACACAGGAAAAAATAACCGGCCACTGAAAACAAAATACGCAAACATTGTAAACTTCACTTTTTATATCATTCTTTTCCAGAATAGTAGTTCAGAGAAATGATTATAGTATCAGGTTAACTTACATTTGTTATTCAGATTTTTTACTGGAAACATTCATGAGTAAAAATAATGGTTTAAGCCAAAAAGTATGACTATGAAAATATATCTGTTATGCCCATGCCCATAGTAGACTGCTGAACAAAAGTTTTCAAACTAAATGCATAAAATAAAACTTTAACCTAGTTATCCTTGAATTTATCTATTTTTCCAAGTTATATATATTTTTTTTTTTCCAAATTAGGTCTCCACACCCAGTATGTCTGCTAAAAATACAAACCATTGCAATACATTTATTTGGCTGGAAGACACCTTTAGCCAAAGTGACGTACATTTCCCCACCAACCACATATGCCAGGAGCAATATGGAGTACAATGTCTTGATTAAGGACACTTTGACCTATGGATCAATCCACCAACCCTACAATCAATGGCCAATCTCCTCTACCACCTGACCTATAGTTGTTACATTGTCCTTAAATCTCTCTGGTTTCACCCTACAATGATCCAAGTGCATCATTTGTATGTATGCAAAAAGAAGCAGTTATGGATTTGAGTGTTCAGAGATACTTTAGCTATGACTATCGAACACATTTTGCTCCTTTTTTATTGCTTTTCATTTGACATGGTTTTACCTGCAGCTCGTACTGCCAGAACAATATGATCATCTGCCTACAGTCTGGGATTTAAACAGGCATGTACAGCATGAGTGCAAAACAGTATTAATGTGCTGCTAGAGGAAGAAGAAAGAAAGAAAGAATCATAAGCACTAAAAGCCAAGAGGGGGGCTGATCTAATACCCTGATCAATTTGATTAGGCTGATAATAAATAATTAATATGATTCATCCAAAACAATTGGGTCTATGTGAGAGCAACTTGAAACAGATTGAGGTTCCTGAGCCACTCATTCGAACATGTCGAATTTTATTCCCTTCTGTTTAAAACGATTGTCTGTGGCTACAGACTGATTCGTACGAGTATGTGTAAAATGATTGAGAAGGTGCACTTCAGTACATTCTGTATTATTTTACAAAGAGAAAGAGGAATAACCTTTGTTTCCATGAGAACAATTGATATGCTCACATGTGAATGATGAAACATGCTTTCTAAAATATAGTTGCTTAAGGCCCTTCAATGAAACTGTACCTGTGTGAGCTGTTAAACTCTGGCTGTGTCCAAAATCTCTCCCTATTTATTATACAGTACACTATATATATAGGGCACTACACTTACCCTAAACCCCCGCCAGACATCTGCAACAAACACCCAGAGAAGAAGTCTGCTCCAGCTCTCAGTTCTTCCAAATCACAGTTTAAGACTTTTCTACACTGTGTTTTCAAATGTGGGGCTTTTTATTCATATCTCACACCACTCTGTAGCCAGAGGCAGTTTCTCTTGGAGGCCAAAGAAAGCTTGGCCTCCCCATAAATATATTCTAATAAAGAAAACAAAATTTATTATTCCCATGTATGTGTCTTTTTTTCTGATTTTTTTGCCAATCCTTGTTATCAAAACATCATATTTTTCTTCTTTAGCTGGTGTAATGAGTGAAACGGCCACCCCTCGGCTGCCTGTATTACAATGTGTAGTTGATGTCCTCTGCTCTGAAATGCTACCATCACTCGAAGGAGGCCACTGAATGGTTAATTCATTGTTAAAAAGCAAAAAAAAACAAACAAGAGAGGACAGGTTGAACCCCTGTTTTCCTTTTCCTCACCAATCAAACACTGGTGAGACCAGTTGACAAGGTAGCAGAATGGATGGACACAGGGACCTCTAGTTCCTTGTAAAAAATGACTTTATTAAGCTTTCTTTTGAGCTACAACTGAAGATAAAAACAGAACAGGAGGCCTAACCTGAAGTTGGACCTGACTCAGGGGAGAGCTAAAGGAAAAGCCAGGTCTTTTTGTGATGGGACCCGTGCAAGAACGGAGCGGCTAACAGGAAGTACAAAGCTAAACTGGCTTTTCTGATGGCCGTTCCTCCTGCTTGACCGGTCAAGCTGCTCCTTGAACAATCCATGGAGCACAATGTTTGTTGATCTGGCAAACCTCTCTTACATCAGTAAGTTATATTTGTCTTTCCATCTAATGTTTTAGTCATTGTTGTTTTGCAAAAGGTTATATACATAGCTTTATATATCATCTGGGGAGCATGATCACTTAGTTGTTGTCTTAATTACTTCACTTTGATACCTCACAAACATGTCAATCAATCTTATCATGTGCAGTTTGTAGTGTGTGTATTAGTGCCACCATTTGGGCTATTAGCAGTCTTAGCATTACAGCAACATACTGCAGTAGCACTGTGTCTGAAAACCTTCAGCTACGCTATCTGTTTGTTCTTTAGATGATGAGAAGAAACTCAGAGGCAGCGTCATGTTTTAGACCTGGTGTGTGATTGTTTGTGCATCTTTCAGAGCCACGGCATTGTTGTTTCTTGCTGATTGCAGTTATATTGTTGGATACGTCCATCTCATAGGGGTATTCACATAGTGAATAGTGCTTATGGCTGTGAGACGTTTGCACGTGTTGTTGTACAGTATGTGGAGAGAAAATAAATTGTACCTCGTGTTGTTTTGCAGTTAACAAAAGCCTTGTAAATGCCGTTTTTCCCGACGAATGGGATGTAAGCTTGAATGAGAAGCATTATCCAAGTAATGGCGCTCGTTCTTTCTGGTTTGTGAAAGCAAGTGACCATGATATCTCCATGTGATCATATGAACATTTAACCTCCATATGATGGCTTTTGTGGTAATATTTGCCCACACACTGCTACTGACTGTAGCTGCACTGTAGTTTTTATTGTCCTGTTTTATCTGCCTTATATTTAAGCTCATTTTTATTTTCTATTTAACTCTTTTACATTCTATTTAAAAGTGTATTTTTCAAATGGTTGTTTATATTCTGTCCTAATGCCTTTTATGTCTTATGTAAAGCACTCTGAAATGCCTTGTTGTTGAAAGGTGCTGTACAAATGAACTTTCTGCTAACGATCCCACAATGCAATACAAAATCTCCAATTTGTTGCTCACTACCGAGTAAACTATTAAGTGTTTATTCTATATGGAGGGAGTGATTTCAGACAAAACCTCTTTCTTTATGAAGAAGGCAACTGACTTTTGGTCATTTAACCAAACACCACAGCTGTGATGTATTTGGAAAACGAGGCACAAACAGGAGGAACATACCAAGGTGTCTTAATCATGGGGGATGCACATTCACAAGTATTTTCAACACTATACATAGTTTTAAGTTTTTGGTTGCATTTCAAGCAGTGTACTCAGTAGCTTCACCATAAAATAATAAAATGTAAGTCAGACGTATATGTTTCATTTTTATTTGCTATAATTACTAATATGAAATGGTATAATGAGCTAATCTTAATCATGTATCCATCAGTTTACAAGCAGTCCAGTTCTTATATTGTATTTTCAAGCCCACATAAGGATCTTAACAATACTTTGACATCTCAATAAAGTTTTCTGAGCCGCTACATCTCTCAACAGCCGTGCTTTCTGAAATCTTCACAATACGAGTTGTTGACTCCTATTCAGCGCCGGTGTGTGATACAGTCAGCTTTCTGTTCCACAAGACAACCTTGTCTGATTTTGTTGTCAGTCCAGCTCTGCTAGACCTTTTTCAATCAGAGTTCTTGCCAGTATCTAGATGCCTTCTGATAGTGTAAGCCACAGTGCTCAAAGGTAATTTAAGTTTTTTTGGCAATATCTCTGAAAGACAGTCTTTCATGCTTCAAAGAAATAATAGCTCGCCTTTTGTCTGTCATGAGTTGACATTTGACTTGCTTTTGATGCCTGCTGAGGATTCCACTGAAGTCTGAATCTTTTTACTCAAGGACCAAATAATCTGTGCACTCTTACATCCTACAGTAGATGCTAATTAGTGCCCTCAGGTGCTCTGGAAAGATCACATGTAGACATCATAGGCATCAGTTGATAAATACAAGTCGGTACTGTATAGAGTGTCATAGAGCAACATTGTTTCTTTGAAATTATGTTTATACACTACTAAATTGTTTTCACATTGTATTGTGGTGGCAAACATAATCGCAGGCTACATTATGTTCAAAGACAAAATGTTTTAGAATGAATTAAAGGCTAAATTTATTATTATCACTCTGAAGTGAATTTTATGAAGTCTAATTTTAGGTTGCCTTTTTAACATGTAGCTGGTGATAACAGATGGAAATTAAGTTTTTATTGCTCATTTACAGTTCTTTTTTTTAATTGTCCAAAATTATTATTATTATTATTATTATTATTATTGTTGTTGTTGTTGTTATTGTTGATCAGTGAGCATTGTTCCTGTCAAATAAATGAATTAATCAAACAATAATCAGGACCAGAGACTGAGGTTCACGTCCTGAGTCCCACGTGTGGTTAGGTTTATGCAACTTTGATTAAGGTTAGTGAAAGATTAGAAAATGATAATAAACATGATGTGCTTGTAAGTAATTGCAGCCTTTTTCTGTATTCTTTCATTGTTTTCTGTAATCCCCCAACCTTAACCAAGTGCTGCCAGTGCATAAACATAACCATAAAAATGTTCAATATTCTTGTAGTTACTAACAGATGGTAATGTACTGCAGGAATCAGATATTTTGGTGAAAAATAGATGAATAAATAAGTAAATAAATAAATATGTTGTCACTCAACATTTTACTCATATGTTCAGTATGAACATTTTTGCAACCAAATATGTTAATTAATAACATTTTTTCATGTTGAGAGAAAACGTCATTCAGCCACTATTATATTTCCTGTAAACCACATTTTCTGTCACAATTTAGTCGCATATAAACATATTTTTTAGGTGACAGGGTTGCAGGGTGTTCAAAAATTGGCAGTGACAGTGTAAATATTCGGCATCACAAATATTAATGATTAGGCATTGGCATCACTTTTTCACATGATATAAATCTCTCACTGCCACGCTAATTCTTTAATATTAAGATATGAAATGCAAAAATTAATAATTTAATATTTTATTTACCAATATTCATGAGGATTTGACATTTGTCAGAGTAGGATTGAAACAATATGCTTAGGCAGAAATAGGTGTAGCCTATACTAAATGTGTCTTGAATGAAGTAACGCCACACCTCATGATAAGTTAAGTTATAAACCAAAATCAATTAGTGCGAGACCTGCACATGTCAGTCCTACAAGACCTACAGTACACATGGGTAAGCTAAATGTTTGCATATGGTTGGTTGACATTGGTATGCTGTAACACCACTGTTGACTTCCCATCTCAGGTATTTTGGCCCTCAGGGCTTCAATCTAGATCCTGCAGTGTGACTGAAGTGTAGATGGACAGCAGACCCAAATATTCACACATACAAGGGTACATGCCCAGAAAATAAATAAATAAATAAACAATACAGCAGTTTTTTTTTTGTTTTTTTTTCTGCAACACATTTCGGAGCATGTGATGAGCAAGTAGCCTCACAGATATCAGTGCAAAAATAAATACATAAATAATGGAGATATACTATAATTTTGGTTTAGATTTCTGTTCAGTGAAATTGCAGTTAATACAGGCTGTTTTCAGTAAGTCAGACTTATTTTCAGGAAATTAAAACCCACAAAGAAGAAAGCAAATTGCTTTGAGTAAAATTACCAAAGAAACATAGCCTTGTTTCTTTTATGGCAGCTCATTTGTTTCCTTTAAACTGTGATTAATTATTTTGACTTCATGAAAAAAAGAAACAACAGTATATATTTTGAAAAATGATATAACTGTTTAATTTAATATTAAACTAATAATCCAATTGATAATATGATTCGCTCATCATCATGGTGCAGTAAGTGATCATTTACTGATGACAGATGGTGCAGGTTACCCAGCAGCAGGTCGAGCTCTATATAATCTTTCTCTCTTCTTACATCTTCATCATTTATCTTTCTTATTCACAACAATTTGGTGTAATTGGGTCAGACCTAATTACTCCACTGTCCTTTGGCTCAGGTTAAATTGGGTGTAATTAGCCCCAGGTCACTTTCAGATTGGGTCTTTATTAATTTATGTACATCAGATTTGGGTAGCAGGGTTGTGGCTCCATTTCAGAATGGGTCAACCCTATGAAATGGTAAAAGCCTTCATATAGATTCACTAAAACGTTTCACCTCACCACACAAAGAAATATGTCTTACTTTACTATATTGGCATTAGTGTTAAAATAAGAAATAGATTTCTATTGTATCAAGTTCTATCTCACACAGGCTCCACCTTCTACCAGACTCTATGGGTAATACTCTGCTCCTCCCACTCCTATCCTTCTCACTTCAGCGATGGCGAATCTGCTCACTGATCTTACGTCTCGGCGGATGGCGTTGCCATCTCGTTATTTCCTCATTGAGGAATAATGCCTCATGCTCACATACTGGCCGGGCAGAGGACGTTTCGTGTCTGCTTAGTGTCATCTCTGTCTCACGCTTTGCTCGCTGGTACCGTTATTGACCATCCAGCACAGCTCACCTCTCCATCTGACGGTGTCCGAGTGTCAGTGTCAGTGTTTCCCACTGTTTTTGCTGCTATGCTTCACGAGACCGGCATACACAGCTTGTCTCTTGGTCTAATGATAGCGTGGCTGGCAGTGTTATTTCGTCTTCAGAGAATAACGATTCAGGCCTGCACTCAAACCCTCAAGTTATTTCTGTGGAAAACACAGAGAAAAACTGACACGCTGACACAATGTCTAACAGCCGACGTCGATGTGTTCACGGACCACATCATGAGCCAATCTTCCGTTTATGGAAGTTTTTCAGCAGGCGGGGCCAAATCAGAGTACTACAGCCTTCTGTTAATGGAGTAGATGGACAAAACACTGAGACTGGGTTATTTACTCCACTTCTGTCGTGTTCCTCCTCCATTCTTTCCATTCAAGGAGATGAATTTATTCAAGAGGAGATAGATTCTCTCTCCAAGGAGATACAAGACCTGTTGCTAAAACAGGATGTCTCGATCGTTCCCACTTACGACAGATAGAGGGGGTTTTACTCTGCGTACTTCCTGGTTCCCAAGAATACAAGAGGTTTCAAACCATTCACACCCTGAACCAGTGCATCGCCCGACAGATGTTCTGCATGCTAGCCATCAGGAGATTGCTGGAACTGGTTCAACCAGGGCCATTCTGTTGGAATCCAGATGGATGGCCCCACAGCAGGCAGTCACGCGTTTACTCCTGGTATTAAAATGCGTTCTCGTTTTCTCAATCCTGCCTGCATTGTGATCAGATCTCAATATGCAAATTAGCTTGGTGAAGCTGGCGGACTTGTCAACAATCACAGTAGTGCATCATCTGGCTGAGATCCAATCACAATTCGAGCATAAGTGCCTCCAGATGTGGTCAGGCTGATCCGATCATATTCCAATCCAGTGTTCCCCTTATAATTGTACAACGAGAACCCCCCCCAGGCCAACAAATATTTTTTTAATGCCAAAAATAACACCAAATATCCATTCATTCAGAAATCAAGAGCATTTTGGAGCCTCTGTGCAGTACTGTTCTGAAACGTGAGTTGACTTCTGTGTTGTTGCCTGGGAAATTTGAGGAATTTGGGCAGTGCGTAGTATGTATGTATAGTGGGTGAGTGAGTGGTTGAGTGAGCTGAAAAGTGACCATGAATGTGAGCAGAGCAGAGGAAAAGGTTAGCAGTAAGTTGTCAATCTGGCAGTAAATGTACAGTACAGATTACAGTGTGTCAGTTAATAAATGCTGCAGCTTGTCAAGACCCAGAAAAATTACGTCTGTTGTTTCCCCAAGTGCTGGAAAAGTAAAGGGGTTAGCTCCAAAGTTAGCAGCAATGGGTTAGCATAACCTGAAAATACTGGACAGAGAAACAGCGCACTGCCCCCCCGCCACGCCCAAAACAGTCAACCTAGGGGAAACACTACAATCACAATGTGTTCTGAGTGTATTTACGTCTGCATTAACATGAGTTTTTCCTTATCCAGATAACGTATTGAGATACAGATCACATTTTACTGCCAGGTGTAAATGTGTCAAAAAAAACATGGGCAGCGAGAACATGTTCAGATCCACGTGAATAAAACAAGGTGAAAATTCATTTTATGCTCAGTCCAAACATACCTTAAAAAATCGTGCTGGAGTTTTCTTCCATGGCAGCTGATTATCTCCTGCCAGGAGACAGGGGCTTCTGTGAAAAGATCTGGTTATGTTTAGACAAGTAAATTACATGGTTGCGGTTAGACAAAGATCACCTGGGAAGAAGAAACTAACAATGACTCTCTGTAGGACACTGTAGGCGAATACAATGTGTCAAAGTCTGACACTGCAGTAAACCATCCGCCTCCACCACCTCCCCAAAAGGTTTTGCCTCTGTTTATCACCACGCTACCTACCTCTTCCTTTTCACTGAAGGAGTGTCATTATTTGCACAGCCACACAAAAATGTCAAGAAAAGGTAAACATAGGTCATTCAAATGTTTGAACAAACAACCAATGTGTTGTTGTTTTTTTCTGTTGAGGAAAGTTTCTTCTGTTTAGCCCTACAAGGTATATACAGTTTGTCTGCAAGGATGAGAGAGAACTAAAGAAGGATTTTTGAAAGGGTTTGCTCTCTCGCTGTCAAGTCTCTCACGCACACACTGACGTCAACATCGAAAACCTGTTCTTTTGGGTCAGGGGCAGGCTCTGAATCCATTTTCACATAAACAGTAATTGAAAAAATGAAATGTCTGAGGATTGCGAATGTAGCTGTGGGCCGAATAAAACAAGTCCTTATTTAGGAAAATCTCTAAAATTAAGGCATTTCTGTCTACCAATAACCTTGAAACAGTCATTTATGCTTTTATTTCACTGGCTCCCTTTTTTCAACTCCCTTTTCTCCATCTACAATTAAACCAAAATGCAGCTGCCAGGATTTTAACAGGTAAAAGAAAACAAGAGCACATTTCACCTATTCTTTCTTCTTTGCAATGGCTGCCTTGCTCAAACTATATCTCTTACCTTTTAACTCCCCATGATGTGCCTGAGGTCCTCAAATGCTGCTCTCCTGGTGGTTCCTAAATCAGACTAAAAAACAAAGATGACAGAGCGTTTGCCATCAGAGCTCCCAGATTTTTGAACAACCTGATGGCTCAGTCTACGTCTTTATTTAAGTCTCTTCTTAAAATTCACTTTTATAGTCTCTTATATCTTTCCTATGATCCTTCTATCTTACCTTTCTAACACCATTTATTTTATTGTTTTATTTTTTATTACGTTTTATTACTGTGTTATATCTTTTATTGCTTTATTTTATTAACTATTTTATTGTTGGCGTTATTGCTTTTATTGCTTTTATTGTTTTTATGATTAACACTTTCATGATTTCTGTTTTTTGTTGTTTTTACCCTGTGAAGCACCTTGTAAACCTTGTTTTGGAAAGGTGCCATATACATAAATCTTATGGTTGTTATTATAATATTATTATTATTATTTCTCAAACAGCAATATTAGTGTATTTGGAAGTCTCCAGGGTAAAGGTTATCAGCAAATCCTCATGCAGTACAGGAAGATGATAGTCTACCCATGCTTTAAAAATCTGTAATACCAGATAGTAACCCATCCTCCTTTTAAAAGCAAGCACTGGATCTACTTCTTTTTTTTAAAACTGAAACACAAAGATGATGAGTGTTTCAGACTCGTGATGTGACTCTAGATTCAAGATGTGTTCTTCTAATCCTTCATGCTGTGTGTACTTCCTGATGATAAACGACCTATTCAAAACACCAAATAATGTGGAATGACTATAAAATCATTCTCTGGTCTAAAATGTTTCCACTTTTATGCTGAAAGCAGGAAAAGAAGAAGGTCAGACAGAAGCAAAAGCAGATCATAGTAGTGTACAAAATGAAATAAACCATTTAGGGAAAGACAGGAAGTAGTGGATGCCAAAAGAAATTAATGACATGTTTTGAAATTACGGTTATATTTCCACTGAAATCATAATGCCAAAAAACATAATTTAATTTTACCCCACACTAGGGGTGTGTCTGAATCCAAATACATTATTTAGTAAAGCACAAATAGTGGGGTTTTTTACAAACATTTATTTCATATAAATATTTTAAAAAATTATTTGTTTTCGGGAAGAAGAAAAAAAACCAAACATGTCAAAAACCAGTGTGCAGGTTGGTTACATCGCTATCTCAGTCTCTCTCCTCTGCTCCACTGTTAGGTGTAACAGCAGGTCTCAATGAGGGGAGTCACATCCACCTGCTACATCAGTGATTCCCAACCAGGGGTACTTGTACCCCTGGGGCTACCTCTGTTGTTGCCAGGGGGTACGTGGAGAGATTGTAGAGTAGCTCAACTAATTTGAAAAACTTGAATTAATGATTTGATTAAAAAATACATTTGCATATTAAGTCAGCCATAACAATTAATTTAGGTGTTATTGCAATTAAGAATGCGTTACAACTAGTTAGCAAGCGAGCAGAGGAGATTAAATTGTTAGCTAAAGGTGATGGATAAATGGTTGGAACGTTCAGCTTTTACCACTCCATGTGGTTGTAGTTTGAATGCAAACTTGACCAAACCAAACTAAACATTGACAGCTCAGTTGTATAAAAATATTGTAGCATCCACTATTATATCCACTCTTATATGATTAATAATTAAGTGATGTTGATGAAGGGGCACTGTTGTGGATATTTCTGAGCGATGGTCAACACTTCAGTGGAGAGAAGCACACAGGAGGCTTTGATGTCTGAGGGCTGAAGATGTTTATTGAAGTTACTTGATCAAGGAGAACCGTAAACAGCGAACATCCAAGTCGGTGTAACTCAAATGCTGTCTCTTCTCGTTCTGTCTTCTGAAAGTCTGAGTGTTAGTCTTTAACCCAAGCAGATCGGCCTACAATATGAAAAATTAGTCTAATTGGTTCACTAGTTTCTAAACAAAGGACTGCACTTTACCTGTGACATCTGAGGTCACGTTGCATTGAGCCTCAGGTCATTGTCAACACATTTTGGCTACACGTTCCACCTATCGGTGTTGTCTAGAAGGATCCTCTCTGGCCTTGGCTTACCATGGCAATGCTGATGTACTCTTTATCAGAGAGGTTTCTGCTTTCACCAAAACATCACAGACAGCTGAAGTCTCAAGGAGAGATTAAGGATTACAGTGTGACCTCAAGGCTTCATTTTGACCCAATTTGACACTCAATTTGTAACCCCTAAAGATGGAAAATTCCATAACAGGTACTTGGGTTCATCAGACTGGGCTGTGGGGGTATGTCTTACAAAAAAGGTTGGGAACCACTATGCTAAATGACACACATTTCCTAATTTGGATATCACTCCAGGAGTTGGGGGTGTTCCCCAGAAATAAAGCTGAGCTCCTGCACAAGCAAAGTGCTTACAATGGACTCTCCATAACCTGTTGTTCCACTTCTCCTTTCCACAAAGTTAGGTTGTAAAAAATAGGCAATAAATGAAAAGTGCAAAGCAAGAATCACCTTTGAAGTTCTTTTCTACGCGTTACATGCTGTGCTGTCTCTGTGTCATGGGTGTATAAATCAGTAGAAGTCTGTCTGTGCTTTGGCAATGCATTTGGTTTAGCTCAGTAGTATGTGCAGTTGTCTATGATCTTAAAGACTGAAGTTCGAGACCCGGTGTGGACCTCCTTCCTAAGATTAAAAGTGTAATAAGAACAAAAAGCTGGATTTTTATGCCTATTTCCACTTTTATTCGAATGCAAATACAAATATAAATAATTTTCTGCGTCAACAAATATAGATACAAACACAAATACTGGGCTCTCTGCACATCCTTACCCTACACAGAAATTTCCATTCATATTGAACCCATTTGCACCTCAAGATTCACATCCAGTTCAAATATTTAGTGCTAATGCAGGAGTGTCCTTTATGTTGTAAAGTAGAAAGTAAGAGTGTGCAGATCAGAGTGCTGGATGGGCAGGAGACTAGAGTTAATGTTCCATCACAGACCTGAGATTAATGTTGTCTTTTTAAATTTAACCACAAACAAATTCCCTTACCATAACCACATGGCAGTCACAGATATTTTAATTTTATCCAGTGGGTTTGCAGAATCATCAAATACCAGCATTATTTTCTGATGTTAGGGTTGCACATCTAGATCCATATGGAGAAGTTAAAGAAACTTTATGCTATAGCCCCTAGGTTCTGGCAGGTATCTGGTAACATCACATCAGGACACAGTACAGGCGAGACTATCCTCCAAAGAAAAATGACACAGTAGATTGTAATGTCAGTCGCCCAAAAATGACATATAGTCAGTTTCAGAGTGATAGGTGCCATCAACTAGTTGTAGTAATTATGACCCAGAGCAGTGACACAGTTCAGATGATATACATGCAACATTTGTTAACAAATGACCACATTCAGAGGAGGAGTCATGGATGGAGGCACTAACCCAATAATGGACATTGCCACAGGACACCACTTTTTCATTTCCTGTTTCCAACCCTAGGTGTCACATCCCTGATCTCGAGTCTGGGCAGCTTTTTAAAAACCATAACTATGATTGTCCCCTAACCTCACCCTCATAGTTATTACTGTGGTCATGATGACACAATGATCTTTCCCTAACTGTAACCAAGGGTTAGGTTTTGTGCCTAAACCTAACCAGATCTTAACCACAGTGTTGTCACATCATAAAACATGATTATGATTTTTTAACAGTGACTTGTGACGGTTTTGGAAATCACAAATTATGTTGTCCTGCTAATTACTGCTGATAGGGACACCAGATTAGAAAACACCTATGTGTTGTTCTGGAGTGCACACAGTCAAGCAACGTACTTGATAAGTTGGACTTGTTGGATCAGTCAAAGTTCTTGGACGGTGCTTAAACATTGCTGACCCAAACAATGGTATTAATGGTAAACCAGTTAAATGAACACACCAAGAAGACCAAAAACATACACTATAATAACATAAAACTATAATAGGAGATTAAAAATGGATGATGGACTTGTTGGCACAAAGACAAAAAGACACTCTCCCACCCCTCACTAGCCGTGGTTATTGTGGCATTTAACCTACATATGGTGCACACAATGCTTAGATGCTGTATTACTTTATTTGCTCTGAAAGTTGTGTCCTCAACAACAAAGTTGTGGGGGCTCAACAGAAACACATTGTATTTGGTGCAGGACTTGAACCCAGGAGACATATTCTTCACACAGATGATGCCGGTTAGCTAAGCAAGCAGGGACATGATGACAGACAAATACAACAAGACTAAATCCTCTGAAAGTACAGAAAAAGCACTTCTTGAGCTTCTTGACATGTCAGCTCTAAAGACCAAAGGCCAATCTCATCCCTGAAGAATTCAGTCACGGTGGATGGCAGAGCAGTCAAAGGTCATAAGTCTACAGACAGCTAGTGCTATATAATGACATAGCACTCCATGACTGACTTTGAAAGGCCAAGCCATTGTTACGGCCTGTGTCTAACATTTCTCTGCTCTGTCAAACCTTGAATTTGTATTTCCATTCAGTGAGGGCTGCAGCAAGTGAAGAGACATCAGAAATTCAATTTTCAGTATATTTATTAAATATAAACATGGAATCAGGTGTGCAGGGACCTCCGGCAATGACAGCATATCTGCTTTCTCATCAAATCATTGGATATTTGGTTCTCAGCCCTGGCATCAGACAAGCCTTGTAGCTTAGTGTGTGACAGCGGGGAAAATATTGCCAAATGATGCTCTGAAATTACAAATTCACTTATCATCTCAGTGATGTTTTGAAACTCAACCGTGAACCCTTTGAAGCCAGTTGTGCGTAATGCTTATCAGAAAATAAAAGAAAACCAAGGGTGTAGTGCTTTAAATATGTAGTCAAGAAGTGCCTGAGAAAACATCTTGAATTAATTTTCCTGACAATAGAATAGTGTCTTTCCTGTGTTAACAGCCTCTTTCTACCACAATGAGACACTATTGAAAGGTGTCGTTTTGTTTGTCCAAGTGACTCACTGCTATCAACTGTAGATGAATGTCAGCTGGCAAAAATTATTACATTCAGCTTACTGTATACTCACCACTCTACTGACATTATTGAGCCTGTACTCCCAAGAAAAATTACCCTATAGGTCGTAAATTCAGTCGCCAAAAACAACCTATAGTTACATGTTAGTGACAGATGCCATCTAGCAGCCATAGTAATTATGACCTGGAGAAGTGACGCAGTTCACATGACATCTGTGTAAGGTGACTTGCTTATTAGGAGGAGGAGGGTTGGATGGATGGCTAGATAGTTTGTTGGATGGCAAAAAGTAGACTTAGCTGCAGGAGACCACTGTGTGTGTGTGTGCGCGCGCATGTTTGTGTGTTTGGTTTGGTATCTTTGCATCTCTATGTGTTACAGCATGTTTTCTAAATTGGTAATTCCCTGGAAGAGGTAGTGGACTGTCAGTCAGCTGTCAGTCTCAACATGAGGGGAATGCTGACTCTCTGCAGAGAGACACGCTGCAGAACAAGACAGGTGTGGAGAAGATAGATTGAGTAATGGAGGTGGTAGAGAGAAATAATATTGAAAAAAGACAGGGCTCGGTTGGTAAGATATGATAAATATCAGGCAGTGATTTGTTTTTCTTTCATTAATAGTATGACGACCCTAAAAACATAATTGACTGGCATTTAGCATCTGTGATTGGCCGTTGCCCATAGTTTTTGTGGTATGTGCTGCTCCGTTGGTACTATTTGGGCTTTACTGGTGACTTTTCATCTCATGGAGGATGTCGAATTGTGAAGTCGAGAGATATTTGTCTCGCCAGCTGTTCAATCAATGATTTCATTTTCATCTTTTATAGTGCAGTTTCAAGTATTTTACCACCTACTCCTATTCTTCTTCAACAAGCAAAAGACCATAGGCTCACAATGTTTGTAAAAGCAAATGTTAACTCTAAACTACAGTGAAAGTCGAATGTTGAAATTCTTAATCAGACAGTGTTTCCAACTTGTATGCAAAACATACACTAAGAAAATTGTAGTGTAGTTTTTTGGTTCACCATTGCAATGGTGGGCCTAATACTTTTCGTTTTTGGATCATTAATACAGAATACCGACTACTTCCTCCTGTCATGCAGATTCAGAAATGTACATGCATGGTGGAGATAAGCCGGCTCAGCTGTAGTGTTTACGGTGTGTTCAAGCGTAACATTTATCAGAAGACATGAAACAACAAAAATAAATTAGTCTGCCTTGTTCTGAGCTAGTTCTTTGAAGACAGGCATTGTCAGGGCCAGGAGAAAAAGCATATTATTTCAGACTTTGGGATATGATGAGACAGTGCGGGATGAAAAGGCAGAGGGATTGGGATCCAAGGAACAGGTCATGAGATTTTGAATAAATGAACTCTGGGAATTAACTCTACTACACCGTTATGTGATACACTTGAATGAAATTGAATTCAAAACTCTTAGTAGAACTGACAGGTAATGGCTGCAAAATACTTACCTTTAATGTGATGTAAATTGACAGATTGGAGTAGCGAAGAGAAGAGGAAGAAAGGCGGGGGTAGTGGAGTGAAATTGTTTAAAGATGTGTCTCTTCACCAGATTCAGCAAGGTGTGAGACCGAGTCTATTAATTTTCACCTTGGGAGCCAGGCTTATGAACACATGTAGGATCAGCATCTAGTGACCCATTTTGGGTCTTGATTCATAAATTTAAGAAACTAGGGTGTAAAAAAGGTAAGGAAGTGATTGAAGGTGCAAGATGAGAAACTCCTGTAATGAAGGAAAGGAAATAACAAACAGGGTGGCAGTATTGGAGATAAAATTTAACACATTGTGAACCATGAATACTTTTCAATCAGAAGAGGCAAATGAATGATACAAACTGTTTATTATACAGATGATATTGATGATTAAGGCTTGTCAAAAGTTTTTGGTGCTCAGACTCCTTACAGGGAGATTTTGAATCGAGGGACATCAGTCCTGAGCAGCAGCAAGATAAATCCTCCCATGGAGTCCAGACACTGGCGGTGGTGGTGGCTGATGACTTCTGCTGAGACTGATAAGGCTGATGAGGTTGTGATGCATTGATGAATCTGCAAAGACTGGAGCGATGGGTGATGGGTAAGTGGTGAGGGAGAAAACATATTTAAAAAGACAGCTGCAAGATGATAGGCTGAAAATGAAGGTGTGTCACTGTGTTATTGGTTAGAAGTGACCAGCTGATGTCAACAGCTGACATCTCAGTTGATGGCCCTGGGCAATGACAGCAAGGAAATATGAGTGAGCTTGCGTGAGGGATGGGAATGACAGATGGTTTGAGAAATAAAACTACAGACCTGAGCATGTGAAAAATAGTCTTCCTGACTGAACTTTCACTAAAGCTCCATTTGTACTACAATTTTTTTTGTTTTGCATTAGACCTACAATATACACGAAAAAGTGCCAAAAGCTTTTATATCTTGTGGTTCTGTTTTTTTCTTGCTGCACTGGAAAGAGAATCTACATATGCTGATTCTTTTCATATACTGAAATAGACTGTGAAAGTGTCTTTATCAAATATGTGCCTGCATGTGCATAAATTGTAGATCTACATGCATGTGAGTAAGCACATGCACACAAACATGATTTCTGGCCTCATTATGTTGGTAGAAAACCCAGTATTTTTGCTCTAACTTGAAAAGTTCAGTTTTTCTCTCAGTGTGCTTATTATCTGCAGAGAGAGAGTTTGTGTGGGTAGAAGAAGGCTTGTGTATTTGTGCGCAAAATGTGCATGCACGTACTCTATGTGGTGGATGTCGTGTGAGATTTTCCAGGCTGTAACTCCACTGTTTTCCAGTTTCCTCATCAAATTGATCTGCCTGAATGTTTGTGGTACTGAATGTCCTGTTTCCCCCCGAGGAGAGCAGGTAGTGTTCACTGACTGATTCTTTCTCATTCTCCTTCTCCTCTCCATCTTTCTTCCGCTTGCTGTCACGTCTCCCAGGGGATGAAAACAGAGATAAAATTGTGGATATACATGAGTCAATATTGGCATCGTGACTTTTTCTGTTCCATTGCACCTATCATACGAAATGAATAGAGAGACGGAGGGCTTAGAATCAACTCAACGAATGAATGCAGTGGGCAAATTAAATAGAAAAGAAAAATCCAGTCTCTTTCATTTTAACCTTGAACAGAGCTGTCCCTTAAGCCACCCTTGTTGATACAATCTATCATTGCTGGAGGAATTAATCCAAGCTTTCTGAAACCTTTAAATATGCCTTTGCTTATGGTGACTTCGCAGTAATACTGTTTTTAGTCAACAGGTCCTCAAACCTAAGCAACAAGATTGTTTGTTTACAATGCTTTCCAAAATGACTGCTATGGCTTTTCTAAAAATGACTTTGTTTTGTGATGTGCAGTTACGTTAAATTCTAATGGTCACGTTGGCAAAAAAAGAGTCTCAAAAATGGCCACAAAATTTTAAACCAATCCAACAGCATATTTCGCCTTTATGCCATGAAACTCTTTGCTCAGTGTGTTCCAAACACTCGTAGCTTTTCCATAACATAATCAAAAACAGTACTTCCATATTGCCTCCTCGTAGGGGGGGGGGTTTAATACGAATATTTGTTTCATACAAATATTTTTTAAATTACACGTTAAAAAAAAAAAAAAAACACGTAAAATATCAGCGAGCAGGTCAGTTATAGTCGCTATCTCAGTGTCCCTCCTCTGCTCCGCTGTTATGTCTATCAGCAGGTCTCAATGTGGGGAGTCACATCCACCTGCTACATGACGCATATTTCTTAATTTGGACATCAATTTAATTTTCATCTTTAATTTTCTAAAATTATAAGCATAGTAAAAACAAAAACAGGATTTTTAAGCCTCTTTCCACTTTTATTCGAATACAAATACAAATAATTTTGCTGCCTCAACAAATACAGATACAAATACAAATACTGGGTCCTCTGCACATCCCTAAACTATACACTATTTTATTGGCAAAGCCATGATTGTTTGAATTTTAAAATGTGATCTTACTGATGCTGATGCTTTCATCTAAAAAAAATCCTCACTAATTATCACACTTAACCTGCGCACTAATTTGGATATAGTGGTTTAAACCCTAAGTTTGCAATGGGACTAATAAGCAACCATTTTAATGACAAATATTCCAGCGCATCAACATAGACATGCTAAGTGATTAGCCCTGACTGATACAGGACACTTTGGCAGACTTGAATCATATTGCTTGCTGCTGTCGTGTCAGTTATTTTTTCTCAAAGCTTCCTCAGTTTCCATCATAAGAACATACTGGGCCTCTGATGACTCATATTTTAAACTGTCATCTCCTGAATCTCTGAGTCAGAATCAGCTCTCCTTGGGTTTGATTTGATTCATCTGTTAGTCTCTTCCAATGCCTCATCAGTTTTAGCTGAGGGAACTCAGAAAGAAAGAGCTGCGGGGTGGATTCAGGAGGTGGCGAGATAAAATAAAGTCAAATACTAACTCACATCAGGTGACTACAGTTAGCATCTAATTTGTATTTTAGACAAGTCTCGAACAGTCAGAACTATCTCAGCTTTGAAAAAAAAAAATCCCACAGATGTCAGCTTTTCAGGCTCCCACGCACTGTCACTTCTTTTCTGTTTGCATAAAGAAAAGACAATAAATGTGATATGGTCCGTTCATGATTTATAACTTATAAGATTGTTAAGCTTCTCTAGGTAATAATACCTTAAATCGATATGTTTAGTACCCAAAACTTTTTTACAGCAATACTGGCAGTCACACATCTATTCTGGCTTGCGACCACAGCGCCCTCCCACTCTCTCTGTCAGTCTACTGCGTTAGTTTCATTAGAATGGGTCCCCAGATCCTCCCTATCTTTTGTTTCAAATGGCTCATAAAAGGAAAACCCTTTTTTTCTGATGTCTCTGGCACTATTTAGATTAAGTGATGCCACCCTTAAATCACTTATTAAAATGTAAAATGACTAAAACAAGTCTGTTATATCTCATGACAGCGTGAGAAACTTGCTGTTACTTTGAAGTTTCAAAGAGATCGGCTCTACTGTTGTCAGTCTTGTCTGTGTGAAATACTGATATGGGGGTTACTTAAGTAGGAGTAAATTATTCTTGTTAAGATATTATTTTGCTGAATGTTAATACAGTGCCTGGGACTTACACTTTGTCTGGAAGAGATTTATTATTTCAGTAAGTGCTTCTGCTTTCATGTTCCAATCTGACTGTCCCGACCTGCCTCTCTTCAGAAAACTGTCACCGTACAATAAGTAGTGGAATTCAACAGTTTCTTGCCAATTCTATTAAATTCAATAGCTCTTTATCAACAGTTTGTGCTTCAAACATGACAGTCTTCTGCACCCGCATAATTGTTGGACCATTTTTCACCAGCGCTGCATCAGCTTTTGCTATTCAGTGGATATTTTTTTCTGTCTCTCTCTATTTCTGACCCCCGCCTTCTCATCAATAACGCTGTTCCCTCCGTGTCTGTCCTCTTACTTAACCACCGCTGTTTCACTCAGCGCACAGTGCCAGTTTCTCTCAGCTGTCCCCGCTTCATACTGTAAAGACATCATGGTGTCAGTGGTCCTTTCTTTTCATTTCTGACTTTGTGAACCAGATTTTTTTTTCTGACATAGCACATACTGTTTAAGAAACAGCATGCTTCCCTCCTTTATCACTAAGATCAACTTGTATCGCAGTTGGTTGTGGCGTTACAGTTCACAAGCGAAATAACAAGTTTCCTGTTCGGACCACTGGTACCTCCATGCCAGCATAAACTAGCATAATCATAGTCTTGCGCAGAAAAAGAAGAGCATCAGCGGCAGTATTGACCTCAGAAACCGTTTTGACGCTCCCATGGTCTGTGATGTTGTCAACTGGCTTAGACACATCTCTCCAGTGAGCAATCTTCAGCATCTTTAATCCCATGACACCATGTGAACTGTTCAAAATCCCAAACTCCCTCTCTGTGCCGTTTGTGCCAGCTGGCTAGGAACCAGATTATAACATGACAAGTGGGATGCCAAGAAGTAACAAAAGCAAGAAAGAACAAAACTGACATTGGGATCTGTTTTATGTAGACAAAAAAGCCAGGTAGCTTGTTGGGATGGGGGTGGTGTAGTTTATGTGAAAGAGAGTGAGAAAGAAGCAAAGCATATTAGATAGAATGAAGAAAAATATGTATTAGGGCAGTTTTTACAGTTTTTTTGGCTTGTGACCCCTTAAAATTAAACTATACCTACTTGTGAGCCGTCCTCGCAGGTCTTTGTGCACATGAGCTGTGAGCAGTTGAACCACAGAGTTATATTTAGCTATTTTACAGCTCTGAGAGGATAAAAGTACCTATTATTTATCATTTATTATTATTATTATTATTAAGTAAAGAAGTCATAATTAGAGAAAAGTCATCTTGTGGCCGTTGAGATGTTTCTTTGGGACTTCTTTCATTTTTTTTCATAAAAAGATCCCCAGGTATTTCATGGTAGAAACTTCTCAAAAGTGTTCAAAGCTGGGATCTACACAAGAGTATGACAACCTCTAGTTGTTGTACCTTTAGTGAAGATTGTGCAACCACCAGCTGTATTGTTTGACATCAACAAAGGTAATGACAATGCACTGTGAATATGCTTAATTATTTATCGATACAAAAAGCAAGTTGTCCTTCAAAATGTTCTTTTGTGTCTGCATGACAACAAACAAACATCACATGTGTTTGATGGCAGGCAATTCTGGGAATTTCAGGTGAATTTCAAATTAAGCTTAGAACTGGTAATTATATAGATACAACACAGTCTTTGAATAGCTGTGCAGTCATGTTTCTTTCTTCTTTACGGAGAAACTTGAGATAAATTACACTTAATGAGATCCAAATACAGTGTGAATTAATGATGGATTCATTCATGAATCTATTGAATATTTGAGAGTTTAAAATTCACAAACTATAAATTGGTTTATTGACATACTGTGGTCAAGGTTTTTCTGTCTCTTGTCTGTTTTGGTGTAAATTTCAGTGTCAGCAAACTTATACACTTTAACACAAAGAGATTGAGTCAAAATTAATTTCCTGTCTACCTTGGGAATGACTTCAGCTTTTTCATTTATTGAAAATTGTCATCATTACATGACACAACATGAAACATCAAATGTACTAAAAGGAATTGACCTCCCTGACACCAGTTTATGAAAAGTCTCAGTAGCCTTGCATGGCCTCATTCAAAAAATATCAAAGAAAATATTTCAATCAGGAGAGACTCAAGTCTATGAAGTAAATAATGTTTATTTGAACAGCATGAAAAGTGAAGTGGAAAAGACCTTGGCGATTAGACCCCATCGTGATTCCACCGGATATGAAAGGATGGAGGAGAATGCAAGTGTAGAATAGGATGACCCCCCCTGGAATCTAGACACTGGTGGTGGTGATGAATGGCGTGGATCTTGGTGGCGTAGGTCGCTGCTTCTGGTGAACTTGGGCCTGGTGCTGAATTACGTGGAGGAGAAGGCGAGATGGTGATCGGGGATGAAGAGGAGGTGGATGGATGGGGTGGGGGAGGATCGCGATGGTTGCTCTGAAATGACAGCTGACAGCAGCAGAGAGGGAAAATGGATTTTAAAGTTTGACAGCTGAGCCATGATTGGCGGTTAGAGGTCGTGGAGGAATCTGATTTGATAACTAGGAGTGACGCCACTAAACAGATGATGTGAAGGCAGGGCTAGCAAGGGAGAGTGAGTGAGTGGGAAATGAATGAATGGTTAGGATAGTCTTCCTGTCTGAATTTACTATACTGCATTATTTATACATCCAAAATGCACTAATGCAACCAAAACACTTCATCCATATCTCAACTCTTGTACCGGAGCACTGATATTTATCTCACAACTGTAACACTTTGTTGCCCAATACACAATGACCTAAAAAACAATACAACAGGTTGCATTACAATATTTATCACTACTGAAATACAAAACTGGACATATTCACAACATGACTAGGATGGCTCAAGATATAGAAATCCAGTGCTGTCTTCTGCATTTTGTTCTCATCAACATCACACTTTATTCCCTCTCTTGCAGTTCACCTGAGATGAGTCTTTTTGTATGCCTGATCCATCCCTCAGCAATTCTCTGCAGACGTTATGAGACATCCAGCATTCATTGCATCCAAGAGGTAAATCTGATAATGTGGCTGGGGGTCATAAACTTTCTACTTTCATTAAGAAGAAGAATTCCTCTATGTGGTTGAGGGATGGAGAGTAACTTACCTACTTAATCCTCTTCGTTCCCTGTGGAACATAAGGCAGTGACTATCTGCTTCCATCTGGTCCTATCCTGTGCAGCATGTTGTGCCTCGCCCCGAGTTAGATTAACTGTTTTCAGTTCCAAGGTCACAGTTCTCCCGCCAGGTTGTTTTTGGCTTCCCTTGTTTCCTCTTTCCAGGTGGAGTCCATGTCATGGCTACTTTAGGAATGCAGTCCAGGTCCGTTTTGAGCACATGTTCGAGCCATTGGAGCCGCCAATGTTTAATTTCCTGCACTGATCTTTTTCATGTCACTCTCAACCACTCGCCAGCATTCTGAGCTGTACAGCGATTTAACATTGCTGCTATACAGTCAGATATTGTTTTTTATTTTTCCCTCTCTTGTGTTACTACCTTGCCACGGTGCGGAGGCTTATGTGCCTCCGTGACTCTGAAGGCTATACCAGCAGGGGTCATACCCCCAGCAGGTCCAACCAAGCCGGGCAGGTTTCAGGGTAGAGGCCAGATGAAAAGCAGCACCTGGCTCTCCAGGTTGGGGGTTGGGCTATCAACTCCATCCACCCTGTCACAGAAACTGTGACAAATGTAAATGCTAAAACCATGGTCCTTATAGTAGACTCGATCCAACCCATCAGCAATATGACCACTCCTATTGAAAGCCTTCAACAATGGAGAGTAAAGTGGAAGGAAAATTATCTGAGGTGCTCAGTGAGGTTCCTAATTGTTTTCATCTATTTCTTTTTAAATGTAGATGTAGCAGAAGAGAGAAAATTGCCATCTAATTTACAGTAATTGTGTGTCATGTTGGGTTTTTGAACGTAAATTTAGCAGTTTTAAGAATAGTTTTGGTAATAGAATTTTGGTGGGGGTTGAGTTTGAGTGAGAGTGAATTTTGAATACATTTTGTGTCAAAGCAATGAAAAGTGATCCACAGTTTAGTCCACATTGACTTCTGTTGTGCTGACTGTGTGAATAGTTTTGAAAAAGTGAACTCAATATTGAAAAATGTCTGTTACCAATAGTAAAAATTAAAAAAAAACTTTCATAGAAACACATGGCAAGACAAAAGTATAGTTTTCTAGTAGGTTAATTTTGTTACAGAATCACTTAACCTAAATTCAAGATGTGGCTCAGTAGTCATGTATCTAAGTTAATTTTACTATAAAATTTGGCAGTAGTTTAGTCAAGTGCATCATCATATTGATCTACCCACTTAACATATGTTGACGTTTGCACACAGCTGTGCATAAAGACAATCCACTTGGGGAAGAATGAGTATGCAAGGTCTTCCTCCCACTGAAGTGATTCATCTTTCCACAAAGAAAATCCTTGACAGAACCTTGCCTCACATAAACCCAGGCTTCTTCCACAAATGAGTGTAATGCATTAAACTCACCAAAGTTAGATGGAGTGAAAAAAAAAAAATGTCATATTTTTTTTATGTCTTTACTCTTGAGAAAATTGCTTTTTTTCTAGATTCAAAACTTTTAGCCCTTAAAGTTTAGTGAGATTTGAAAGCTGTTGTCATATCCAGACGGTTTGACAACGGTGGTCCGGGGTTCCCTTCAAGCTAACTGTGATGCTCTCCCCTGGCATACAAACCAAATGTAAAAGCCATCTGCTCCACACATTTGAAACTGAGTGGTGAGATTCATTGATTGTATTATGTTGATGTGGGCCGTTACATAAAGTATGAATCCTGGCAGTTGAAGAGGAGATGTGGTCTGAAAACTTGTGGCAAAAGACACAGGATCATGAAATGTTTTAAAAAGAAAGAAAGAAAGAAAGAAAGAATAAAAGGAAGAGGCAAACCAAGGAAATAAAGGAAGAAAAACACTCCTAAACTCTCTTTTCAGCCACGCCAGCAACATGGGACATAGATGCCATCTCTGTTCGTCAGTCGTTCACCACGTTGGTCCAGACAGAAATATCTTAATAATTATGGATGGACTGCCATGAAACTTGTTACAGATAATCATGGTCACCACAAGACCTACTGACTACAGTGATCCTATAGCATTCACTCATCTAGCGAATATATCTCAACATCAACTGGATAGATTGGCACAATTTTTAATTTTGTATAGGCTTTCATGGTTTCTAATGACTTCGCTGACCCCCTGACTTTTTCCTCTAGCACTACCAATTGTAGTTTTGACTGAAATGTCTCAACAACTGTTGGATGGACTGTCATGAAATTTTGCATAGACATTCATATTCCCCCCCTTGTAATAAATTTGATGATTCCTTAACTTCTCATTTAGTGCCACCATTTGCACCACTTTGATTTATGACCAAAATAACTGCAAAACATTCCCATCAGCTTCTCCTGTACCTTGTGCCCAGAGCAGGTTATTGTATACATGCAGCCTCCTCCATCTTACAGAGCCTTGATTCAGTGTGCCATGCATCTCTTAGTTCCACAAGGTCCTTTACTCACCATTGCATTCTTCATGATTTGGTGGGTTGGACATCATTGACAACTTGCAGACAACAGCATTGATGTATTTTTATCTATAAAACAATACTATAACAATAACAATAACAATACTACCAGCATTAGCATGATGACGTCAGCATTTGGCTCAAAGTGCAGCCTCACATAGCTGCTAAAGTAGCTGTAGACTGTTGTCTGTTTTGACCATGCTTTACCACAATGACTAATATAATGTTCAACTACACTAATATATATACAGAAGTGATGACAATGTTCCAGAGGTGAGTCCAGACTTTTCAAATTAGGAATATATTCCCTGGTGTAACTATGACAGTGCCCTAAATAGATATTTAATAGGTCTAATATATATATGGTAGATTTTTTTTGTCCAATGGCAACTTAATCAGCTTTGATATAGGGGTCGCAACTAACAGTATGGAGCAAAGTCAAAGTCAACTCTAGCATTTGAAGTACTCTTTAAATTTATTATGAATTTTGAGGATATTAGGTCATTAAGGACTTCTTCATATATATTCATGTAAACAATGTCAGCAAACTGCCATTTGCTCTAAACATTAAGTCAGGGCTTGTACATTCATATTCATATACTGAACTGACATTCTAAAAATTACCCCGGGGGAACCCCATTTCCATTCATCACTTAATATGAATGCTTCCACTAAATAGGTTGAAGATTAGATCACTTCAATTTAAGTGTCAAAAACAACAGATATTCTCTTGTTATCACAAAGTACAACAGAAACCTCCATGAAGCAGTGATACTGTCAACCTATTCCTGGGGAATGGATCCATCTGTCTGCCATCTGCCACTGATCAGGTAATTGGTCCACTCACACTGGTTGGTAATGCTAATGCAAGATGCGTTGCAGTGGAAAATAATGTCAAATAATGCCTCAAAACCATGTTGTAATACAGAGAATGAGTTGGAGATGAAGACAGGCTTTAATACTAAGGCCACAGAAAATCATCTCTTCTGACTGGTAAAGTGATATTATGCACACTCGCACCTGCATTTGAACAGCATACTGTTTTTCTTTTGCTAAATGTCCATGGTACTAAAGGAATTCAAGCATAAAAGTGAAATGAAAACGGACAGACACAGAGGGATGGTGGTTTCACTTCATGCTAGCAAAATTACGCTGTGGAGAAATGCTTTTGTATACCCATCCAGAAACCAATCAGATGCTATTTCTGAACCCATTTTCTGCAGGATTTTCTTGCAACTTTCAACTCTTTATTTTTGAGTCAATGATACATCAAGTTATCTTAAATTATGATGTTTTGCATTCTAGTGGCATAATACTTATTTTATATTTAAGCCATCATTTAAAAGAATATATAACTGTTTAGATTAAACTTTAAAAAAGACAGCGATATCCAGGTTAGGCAGCAATGTGATGCTGTAAGTTTAACAGGTGAAAATGTCTTCCATTAATATGAAACAGCAATTTGTTGTTTGTTGATGTATAAGTAATATTTATACATAAATGAACTCTTAAAACAAAACATACATTTTAGAGGAGCCAATTGAAAATGTACTTTATATTACATACTGTAATATACTGTAACATACTGTAATATAAAGTGGATGTAGCACTGGAACAGCCCACACAGTTATATTTTTGTTCAGTTTTACCACATGGTAAAAGGATGTTGTGATGAAGTTGTTCCGTTCTCATCCCCAGGGCGTCAAATACGTATAAGAAGCACAGGGCTTTCATCTAACTCCAATATAAACCCATCCGCATCATTATTAGACGCCATGGGACTGATGATAAGGTCATATTTTAACCCAAACCACAATCTTTCCCTAAACCTAACCAAGCGATTTTTATGCCTAAACCTAATCAGACCACACCAGTCGCTCTGAGCGTGTAATATCGCCACAGATGTGTCTACACTGGATTTAGTTGAAAGCCACTAAAGGGTGCCTTGTGCTCCTGCATGAGACGCCAGAGGGGTGTGACAAAGCGTCTGTCTTTGGCGACCTGGGATGAGAACATGTTGGATCATCCGGGATCCACTGATATGAATGTGTGAAGCACAACAGAAAACACTAAAGCCATCCGTAAAACTGGGCGTGCAAATCAACACAGATGTGCATAATCTGTTAGAATTGTTCACCCAAAATGTAATGAGGGAACAAATCATATAGAGCTTAACTGCTAGAGAGTTCAATTGCTTCGGCCCTCCTGAGAGCTTTTCTGGCAAAAGAAGAGTAAAGTTCCTGCCATGAGCTCAGGGTGTTGCCCGTGAGCACAAACAAACAAATAAACAAAAAAAAAAGGAATACAGCACAAATTAGTGCAGATTATGATTGGAAATCACGCTGCTAATGTTCACGATCAGACAACAGTCAGTCGTTCTTTCTGTTGTGATCCAAATGGATTGGTATGATTTTCTTTTCTCTCTGCAAGAAAATGCAAAAACTTCAAGATTTATTTTTCCTGCTGTGATTTGTTAATCACTGACATCAATCTTGTATCTAGCAAAATATGAAAGGTATGAAATGTGCAATTTACAATCCAGATTGTTGGGTCTTTTGTGAACACCTCTTACTTAAAATAAAATATTGTCTACACTGTCTTCCTTTGCAATGCAACATCTAAGCGACTTTTGCAGCAATGCTTGCCCAAGCGTAACTGTATTCAACATTGCTACCGTGGAGAAAAGCCGTGACAAGTTATATGACCATAATCATAACCGATTCAGCTTTGCAAAGCTTTTATGTGCTTCCTAAGAACATCTGATGGGTATCAAGAAATGCTGTTATACTGCAATTTACAAGAATGCTAAACAAAAGTAACAATATCTCATGTGGGACATTTTGAGTTTTAATTAAGGTGAATTAAGGTAAACAAAACAATCACTCAAAGACTTGCTTGTCTAAATTGCTCTTCTTTGTCAAAAGAATGATGTATCACGTAGAAGCTTAAATCAGTTCACTGGAAGGCTATAAAGTAGTTCAGAAGACTGTGTGAACACCATGTAAAAAATGAGATGTTTTCTCTTAATTATCTCTTAAGAAAAAGATTTCACAAATAAGAGGCAGCTTGTTTACTGACCTGACTACCACAACTACCTACAACATCAGTTCCTAAAGCTACATTGATAAGATAACTCTCATAATGCAGTAAAAAAGTTTAATCACAAAAAATAAGATAGATCTCATAATTACAAGATCTCTATTTTGTAATTATGAGATAGTAAGTAATAGTTATGAGATTCAGATCTCAGTCATACTGATAAGGTCTCTATTCTTGTTTTCTTTGGTGAATTTAACTTAAGTTTTTGGCAAATCCAGTGAATTAAATACTTGACTTGATGCAAAAATCCCATAAATTTCATACTGCCACAAAGCACTTCTGCTTATTGATTTGTTTTGCTTTGGGTGTGAAATACTGGGGCAGTGGTGGGTCAAAGGTTAGACACCGTAAGCTCTCTGGTTCGATCGCTGGACTGGCAGAATCTAGGTGAAGAACCCAAAAGAGCAGTAGTGCTTTTACCTCCTTCATTAGCACTACTGTGATTCTCTTGAGGACCATAACCACCAACCGCCACAGTGAAGCTGACTAATTTCTCTCATCTCACTATAGTGTCATATTGTGAAGCTTATACTATAAATACATCAAGGTGAAACATCCTATATGGAACTGAAAAAACATAGCTTTTGGTAATAAAAAGACACACATGTTCTGTCTTTGTATGTGCATGTCTGTGTGTACTTGCATGTGCATAATCAATTGTACAATGTGTACTATGTTTGAATTGCTGCAACAAGCTGCATTATTGTATTTCAAATACATGTTTTCATGTGTTTTTTTATAGTAATGAAAGGGAGCATTGGCAGACAAGATGAAAAGCAGCTTTTGAAATGCTCAGATGATAAATGGGTTGAAGGTGGGGGCACTTAGCCACACATTAATGTATGAAAGAAAACTCTGAACTCAAGCACCTTCATTTTATAGCAAATAGGCAGAAAGGGTAGGCATGAACGCAGGCTTTACTAGACATCCAGTAAAGAGAGACAGTGTTGAGCTAAAATAACATGGGCTTGTAATGCACTGCAAATTTGAATTGGAAGTGTATTTTTTCACAAAAGGCGTAAGCAGATTGCATTCTCAATTCTGTTGTGCTTCAAAAGAGATTTTCGGCATGGTTGTCCTGAACAGCACTCAGACTGAGCTTCACCAGAGCTGGAAGTAAACAAAACAGAAGATCAGTGCAGGTAAGAGGGAGAGCGAGCAGGAGAGGGATTGAAAAGAAACGGTACAACAGAGCGACAGAACGAAAGCCATCCAGAAAAAAAAAAAAAGCAGGAAAAAAAAAGGCATTAGTTCAGAGACATAGAGCAGCAAGATAAATACAAGTGTGGGGCAGAGAAAAGAGGAGGCAGCATTATGAACAAGTGGTAAGCATCAAACATCTCCCTAACCAGTCTGAATGGCCACTTGGTGTGAAGGAGATGTTTCTGAAAGGGTACAAGGGTTGTAAGCACAGAAACAGCTTTCTGTGCACTCAGAGATTACTGGTAAGATTACAAGTAAACAATATAAAGAGGTTTTTTTGTCCCTGTGATAGAGTCGCCTTGTTTGTGTGCCGTGGTTTGTTTGATTGTGCTCCAGTTGATCTTTGTCGTTCTTGATCTTGGCTTGGTTTAATTGTTGCACATTGAGTGCATTTTTTTTAGATCAACACATTATACCCATTGAAATGATAACTTTTAACACCTGATATAATGTTTGTGGAAATCGTTGCATGGAAAAAACATATCCCTCTAATCTTATTAACCATCAACTTATCCAAGGACCTGAATCTGGCGATTGAGACCATAGTGAAAAAATGATTGATATAGTTTTCTGGGGATTTTTTGTAGTCAGCATCTAGCTAGTGGTATATACATTTCCATGGTTTAAAGTTAAAGCTACTAAAAAGCTTGGTTAAGGTAGGGAAAGATTGTGTTATTAATTAAATATTGAAAAACCTCATGCATCTCATGCTTCAAGTCACTGTTTACTGTTAACCAAGGCCAATATCTCTCTCTAACCTTAACCAAGTGCTTTGAGTTGCCTTAACATAACTATGACAATGTAAAAAACTCTTTAGTTACTTTGACAGTGAAAGTTTTACAGATATATTATATATCATAGAACATTTCACATTCTCCCATTATATTACCATTACCCACTACAACATATGTTCTCTAATACAAATTTCTTGCATACAAACATAATTTTAATAGGGTTGATAGTTAAATTACATTTTACAGTGTGTGTCACCAGTGTTGCATTGTTGTAAGACATCTATTTTCAGCACAAATGGAGATTCATGACTTATGATGAGGAAAGAATACAGCAGTAAATGTTAAACCAGCTTTTAAAAGGTCTTTCAGACATGCATGGCAAACAAGACCGTGGCAGGAGTGTGACAGGATGAAAGTGAAGACCACTTATTGCTTGTGTTTCTTGCTTAGTGTGATATTCAAATACATGAACGCAGCAGACTAACAGTTTGCTCCAACTCACACTCTCACTGTGCACTATTAAATCATTCAAAAGCCCTTAATAGTTGATGATATTACTAAAATGCCCTATATTTTACCTGTTTTTTTTTCAAATGCACTGTCTCACATTAAGAATGTGTTGAATGGAGTGTGATGGTTTGAGACATGACGCTTTATATGCTACAAATCAGCTTGTGTGTCAATCAAGATGATCCTGAGGCAGCTCCTGGAGGTAAACTAAACAGTATGTGAAAATGAATGTCTTCTTTAGGTACAGAGTTCACATATAACAATTTAAATTCATATCATAGAGCGCATTTAATATGCATAAAGGCTCATCCAGCCCCCTAACAGATGCTTTTTTTTTCCAATGACGTAACTTGAACAGATTCTGAACAAAAATTGTACCCGGCTTTCAAACTTTACACCTTAGGAGCGACAAGCCCGATGGCTTTATGCCACATTACCACAGACTGTGCAGGTGAATGTGGCCTCTCAGTTCTTTGGCTGCCTGAAACATTATGTTCCCAGTGTGTCCCCTGAAGGGCCCGAGGTGAGGACAGGCTATTTTCAGCGCCCATATTGCGGTGCTGCCCTGTTCCGATTTGACTGACAGCTCAGTTTGACGGTGGAAGAAAGGCTTTATGTCGCCTCTGGATGATCTGCCAATCACAAGTGGACCAACTGCTGTTGTTAAGCGTTGTGTGAGTATGTGTGAGAGTGTGTGTGCGTGTCTTTGTGTAAAATGTGTGTACAGACTTCTATAGCTACTTCTAGTATGAGTCAGGATTTCAGTGGGTGAAGTTTAGAAGATGGTTTGGAAGGGTTTTGTCTGTCTTGTGTTGTTTTCAATAAGTTGCTCGTCAGTCTGCAACGTTGTGCGGTTGTCGCGCTCACAGTGACAAGGAAGGTACACCCTTCAGGATCCATGAACACTAAGAGCATCATGAAGAAGGACAGGTTATGGTCACAACATTGAGTGCTAAAAGTTGCATCAGGAGCCAAATAGAAGCCAAAACTAGAACTGATTCTAGTAAAGCAAATTTATCTCCTACAAAATATATTCATATGCTGCTAACTTGCTTTGCTAAATACATCTGGGAAGAAACATAATTGCCTGGATTACGTTCGCTGGCTACATTTTTTTTTTTTTTTCCAATTCAGTATTGGTTGGATATTATAAAAGTTAACACATACTATCTTTTGATTCATCATCAATGACTTTTGCAAAAATTTCAGTGAGTGGACCTTTAGTTTTAAGTTTTCCAAGTACATATTCCGAGTTTAAGATGCTCAATACTACAATATCATTGTAAAATAATATATATCACCTGCTCTTTTCTGAATTATTTTGTTTCAGTGTCCGCAGTGTATTATAAACAGTAGTTTTTTAAAATTCCTCATAACAAGCAACATTTTGTTCCATTCCCGGCTGATTTTACAGTCTCTCACAACCTAAAAGAGTTTCAATCTGTTTCATGTACAGTCATGTACTGTACACAGACAAAACACCTGCTGGCTCCCATGTGCACTCACACTGTGATGACTACCTTGCTTCCCTCTTTACAGAATCTACAACCAGAGGTGTTTTTTTTATAGAGACAATAAAAGAGGGAAAACATTTAATTTCGTTTCTCCTCATGACTTGGTTGTTGCTGGTTTGAACAAATGTAAAACCTCTAATTATCTTTCATATCCCTAGCCTTGATTACTTTAATCTCCTGCCCTCTGTTATTAAAAGCGGGTCATGGCCATTCTTCTACACTGTTATTTGTTAGATATTATTAATTCTTAGTTTTATCTGCTTGATATCTTGCAAGATCTCTGAGCTGAAATGCATCACCAACAACAGGGTCCTCGGTTTTTGTAATATCATGTTTCTGGACTGTAGGTTGGCAAATAATACAAATAAAATATAAGTGTTGATCAAAAATTGTGCAGCATTATTGAGAAGATACCATACATAGTAGTGAGACATAAGAGGGGCGTATTACAACTGAATACTGTCTTAATAATGCTTCATATATATCTTCATATTACATAATGTATTTTTACAAAAGTTATAAGACATTTTAATTGTGATCTTGACACTTAATATGACATCAAGTATCATATTGTGATAATATAATAATAGCTTTACCCAGTGTGCATTAAAGATTATAATCTGTTATGGACATTATGCTGCTCTCTGTAATTATACTGGATGGAGAGTAGGTTTATTAGACTTTAATAATAATAAATAGAAGAGATTTAAAAGAAGCTAGTGAATTAGTGTCTTTGAATTGAGTAGGCAGAGTGATCCGTAGTGTGGGAGCTCTAATAGCAAATGACCGATCACCGTTTGTCACCGACTGTGACCTGGGAGTAACCAGCACAATGTGCTGATAACAGCACATTGTGTCCTTCAATTACACTCAGAATCCATCTAAATCCTATAGAATGAGTCTCAACAGTCTCAAGCTGGGTTGATTAACTGAAAACCTGCCATTAGTCTTTATCTTACAGTTCTGTCGCACCACAGTTGCAAACTAAGTTTTACATTTAACAACTTTGATTTGAAAACTCGTTTAAATATTGACTCCACTCAGATGAAATTGGCGTGTTGTTCCAGACTTATAGAGTATATATAAATGTGTATAAATGTATACTGATTCAAGTAGGGACATGTATGCCTGCTCTCTGAGAAGGATATCGCTGATCTCTCTGTCTACATTACAGATATCTCAAGTTGACAGAGCTGATTTTGTTCAGATTTGAGGGATGATTCATTGACGTACACACCACTGACTGTGTAAGCTTGCTGTTACTGCTCCAATATTCTAATTTCCCCCTAAATAAGAATATCTAATATATTAAACCAGGCAAACACTGTCAGCTGTCTACTCATGTTTTAATCCAGTCTGATATCGAAGAAATTTTTAGTATGTTATCTAGGGACAAGTAAGGTTTATCTACATTTCAGGAAAATAAATTGAGATAATTTATTTGTGAATAAATAAATATTATGCTGAGTGAGATTTCCCTCTCTGCTTGGGCGTGTGGGAGTTCATTTGCTCCTTCGCAAGATATTAACGAGAGTTTCAAGACACTTGAGGTGTGTGATATTAATGACATGATGTGGTTATTTAAGCCTTAATGGACAACACAGGTGACCAGCCCTGATTGTAAGCCCACATAATTAGTATTAAAAGTGTCCTTTAGCTTGCATTATACATCATAATGCTTCTGTTGAATATCATGTGAATGGTGTTTTGTTTTTTTTAACATGATTGTATAATACAGCTAATTACCATAGTTTATGAAACCTTTTAAAAATCTTTTTTTTTTTAATTTGATGCTGCTGTGTTCTTTTGGAGATAGTTGATATTAAAGCATAGCTGATGTATTTAGATTCAGTTTTGTCTCAACTGAGTTACTTTGGATAAAAATATAATGTTTTGTTATTTAAAATGATGGATTACATTCATCAATCAAACCCATACAGCATTATGTTTTCTGACAGTTTTCCTTTTTCAAACAATGGGAGATTATGACTCTATAAGTAGCTGACTACTGCTTATTGCTGCATACAGGATTTAGAGAAACTAATTTATGCCTTTGTCTCAACTATTGTGAACAACTGGGACAGTAGCTTGTCTGGTCTTCCAAAAAGAGACCAACAGAAAACTGCAGCACATTCAGAGAAGAACCAGAGGAATGAGTACATTAATATTAATAGGTACAAATGAAATGACAACCACCACCCCTTTTATGTCAATTTGTGTTAAAACAATTTTGAAGTAGAAAAAAAAAAGTCCTTGGAGATATATCAGAAATAGGAAGAAGTGTGTCATGGACCACTGAGGTGGCAGGGGCAGCGAAAAAACAGACCTGTGATTGTAACTGTACTGTAGCTTACAAATGAAGGGGTGTTAAAGTGATACTGAAGTGGTATGTCACCAATTTGTGGACTTTTGCAGGTAGGTTTTTAAGCTTTACAAAAGTTCAACAGCTGACAAGCCAACTAGCTATCTTGCCCGCAAAATGACATTAGCAAGTGCACTTTTTTTTCGGAATTACTACATACAGTAGTTCAGCTATTTCATGGTGCAAAACTAGATATGACTCCATAAAAAAATCCAACAGTAATGCTTGCTGTGATTGACATTTCCAGGCTCTTACTGGAGTAAAAGCGTGTATCATACTGCTTATGCAAATACAGTTTGGAATGTCTTGATTAGTTACTGTACACACAAAGACATTCTCTGTCTAACTACACGATAATCAAAGACATGCCAGCTTATATGTATGCACTCACAAATATGTAAAATAGAAATTATTTTTTTTATTTTATTTTCCTCAAAAGATGCCACAAGAGATCCAATTTACAGCACAGATATGCTGTTGCTGGGGAAAAAAAATGGGATTTTATTTCACCATGACTTTAAATCTTCTCGCTGGCTTCCAGGTATAGAAGAGATGTTAAAGTGCTGCTGCTGGTTTATAAATCACTTGGCATCCCTGGCAGGGGGCCAAAATACATTTTTGATGTGCTTGAAGAATATAAATTCAGTAGGTCCCTTAGATGTTTCAGAGTCCCTACAGAGTCAGAAACAAATAGTGAAGTTGTCTTTGGCCGCTGCTGTATGTTGTACAGATGGAGCTAACTTCACTACACTTTTAAATCTAAATTAAAACTCTTTTTTTTCTATGCCTTTGATTATTTTTCTCTTTTGAAATTTTATTTACTATATATGATACTGTATATCACTACACTGTAACTACACTCAAACTGAACTTGCCTTGGTTTTGTCTTGTGGACCAAGACTTAAATGGGATTTTAAAAATTCTTCCATGGACTTTATGGGTAAATCATCTATAGTGTATTGTGATATACACAAACTGTATTGAATAAAAACCAAGACATTTAAAGGCAGTTCCTCTGCAAAACAAATGTCAAATTTTGAAAAGGCCATTGCTTGACTTTCTGTGATATCAATGATTAAGTCATAGAATGAATAGACCGGAATAAATCTGTATGCAAGGAAAGGCACACCTGAAATCTGCAGTGCAAAGACTGAAGTGGCTAAGTCTGGTTGGGAACCGGGCCTAATTTATGTTTCAGCTGAAGGGTGAACAAATTAAAGGCTTGAGAAAAACAAACAGGACCAGATGAGTGTAAGAGTTGAAAATAAGACAGGAGCAGAATATTTGAATATTTGCAGAGTTGACTTTGCGGTTTGGTCTATCAACTTAAATAACTCAATGTCACCAGGGTCTGCGGATGTTAACAGAAAATGATCGGACATCAGATCCCAAGTTCAAACAAATGAGGAACGTTAGTTCTTATGTCTTCTTCTTTCAGACATCTAGCGTTAGTCACTAAATCAAAGCAATATCCTTAAAGATGTTGAATTTCAAGTGTAGCCCGTGGAATTAGATGCCACACAGAACACAATTATTTCCGGGGCTCTTGTAGCTTTAATTTTATTCACATTTTATTTTATTCACATTTGCAACAGCTCATTTTAGTATGTAAGCTACTGAGTCCTTTTAGAGAGCAGCTCATGTGCTTTCACAAAGTTAACACAAAAAATTATTTAAAAGAAAAATAACAAAAACAAAATACGGCAGTGGGCTACGACTATCAGCAGCAAACATAAAGTAGAACCAGATAAGTACATATTTAACAGGCATAAACCCACAAAAAGTAGCCTGGCAATGTACAAGGTATACTCGCAAAGTACACTTCTCACAAGTTTCACCAACCCCACGAGGAACTCCCCAGAGACTGTGCAACTCAACACACTGTCGTTTACCTTCAAACAGAGTTCAAATGAATGTTACACCCGTACATTTTCTCTAGTAACAAAATACAATGGCACGGTGTGGCTTTATGCAGGTTAACATTACCTTGCTATGCAATTGAGAACACAGTGGTCGACGTCTGGCGCCAAAATCCCAGGACATCAACTCCAAGAGTGTCTAAATCAAACCATCTCGTTAAAATATCAACAGATAACGTCCTTTAGGCATTTGTACAGGGACATTTTACAAGATATGTGTGTATTTACCTACTACTTTAAACGATGGAGTCACAGCACCCACCACTCTGCAAATCTCTGGTTGTTCCATGGATGTATGATAAGAGCTGGATACCAGACTAAAAGTGGCGCCCATTCAGTCCTATAGGAATTGCTTGCCTGGCGCATACGCCAAAAAAAAGTTTCTCGCTGCCAGGTTTGCTTCCGTGTTGTGCGGCCCACTGAATATGCACAGTAGTGCCCCCCCCCCCCCACTAATATTGCTCAGTGCTGCCGCCCTGTGACCAAAATCAGCAATAACAAGTGAGACTGTCACAGCCCACTTACAGTCTACTTCATATTTTAATTAAACCTAAACAATTGTACACTCAAAAGAAAACAACAAGGAACACATGTATTAACCTTCAAACAATTTTCAGAGCTATCACACCTAAGTGGAAAATTACATCTGAACTGATTTACCACCCGGCTACACAAGGTTTAATCCACTGCTGTCAAATTGTAAATACCTGGGTGTTTTTGCTGTCTGTGGGTGGAATGGAAATTGAAAATCATAAGTTGGTCCATCACCAGCTTGTCCATAAAATGAGCATTTCACAGCATGGGTTACAATCTTTGTCTGGACAGACTGGTCAAATTGTTGAATCAATTCATTTTGAAATATGTCTGAAAGCCAATCATTATTATTATTATTATTATTATTATTATTATTATCTATTGAACCTATTCTCCCTCAAACAGAGATTTAATGTGGAATTGAAGTATTAGATCATAAAGTATATCATCATGGCTACTCTGAGAGCAGTTCAGATGTGATCCAGAAAAAGAACTAGCTTGTGGCTAGTTTCTGTGTACACTTTCGTTCAGACTCAGACAGAAACATTTGAAATGATTCATGTAAAAATCTTGTTTATTTGGAAAGATGCAGGAGGCTCAGCAGCTTGTCCTGACGTTCCTTGTTTTGTGCAATACACGTCTTTTTGTGTGTTTCTATGAATCTCTATAACAGAGCTGGACAAAGCAAAGTTAACATGATACATAGATCCACAATGGCCACATTTATTGTTGGTTGAAATAAACTGGAATTTTCTATTTATATAATTTGTCACTTGTACAAAAATGTATTTTTCTGCATTCAAGCCCAACCATGCAAGAAGACTCTCCTTGTTCTCATATCAACTCCAGAGGTACACTTTGTTAAAGGGGATGTATCATGCACATTTACAGGTCTATAATCTTTGCATTATTTACATTAAAAAAAAAAAAAATCCTTATTTATTTTATCCTTTATGCAGCCCCTCAGTTCAGCCTCTGAAACAGGCTATTTTAGTTCCTGTCTCTTTAAGGCTTCTGGAATCTGCGTCTTGGCAGATTTCCATCAGCTCTAGAGGCTATCAAACAAACAGTAGTGGTAGGATTTTACTTCTTTTTCTCTTTCTTTACTCAAAATGGAAACTTTTCATTCAAATACATCCGTACATTTTCAAGTTTGAATCTGATCCAAAATATGAGAGTGGACGTGAACAACCTATGGAAAAACCTTAGCAGCAAGGGCTTACAGAACAGACAGACACTTGTGGGCATGCACGAACAATCTGATATCATCACAAGGAGGAAGTAGAGGTAAAATTGCAAACAAAGTGCTCAGAGTAGGCTGAAGCCCTGGTCTTTGACTTTTAGAGAGCATCTTTACATACATTCACCAAAAGTTTTGGATCTTTGACCATGTTTAACACAACAATAGAAAATCACAAAAAGCATGATATGCCCCCTTTAAATGACAAAGGGTTATACATGATATAATGCATATAAATAGTATCCCATTAAGAATACACCACTCTTGTACTGATGTAGTGGCACCGAGCAGTTCCCAGTCAGTGAAAATTACACTTTGGTGGCTGATGCAGCACAAAATCCTGCTAAAGACTAGCTTAACATATTTCTCTAGCATTGGTTAACAATACATCATCATTCCCTCCTTTGGGTTAAGGTTGCAGGGTGTCTCTGGGTTTTTGCTCTCGCAGCTTAGAGCTGTTTGGTAACATTCAAGTCCAGAATCTAGAGGTGCTTTGTTGACTGGTGAGCTCACTGTTTTCCTTTCAGCTTTGTTTAAAATATTAATGTCATTTTGGTAAAAGATGATGCCATTTAGTTTCTCAGCCACACATTAAATTTGCCTTTTTTTTGGCTTTATTAAAAAATCATACATAGATGTTTTGGCATTATTAATGCTAGGTCATTAGTAGATGTATATTCTCACAACCAAGGTTGCTGTAATGCGACTGATGGACCATCTGTACATACACAAGTAAACACCTGTATGTATTTATTTTCAGAGCAGGTGTCAGCATCTTTCTGTACAGTCCGTACCTCTACAATCGCATTTCGGCCCATCTAGACTGTCCCCTCATGTTACAGCAAACACTCTCTACAGAGGGCGCCTCATTAAAGATTTACACTGCTCACCGCTCAATGAACCAGGGGGAGACAAGAGGGAGAGGATATGATGAAGGAGGGACAGAGACGGATGAAAGAAGAGAGGGAAGGAAAGCCAGCGGGAGGCAAGAAGATGAAGTATGCGAGATGTGGAAAAGTGTCGTGTGCATATAAATATCCGTCTATGTGTCAATTATGTCTAAATGTCCACAGAAATCAGCTTTTAGACATTACATTACATAATGTCCACAAATGATAGGAGACGATTTGTCGGGAACCGCTCTGTTGTTGATCCTCACACACACACACACACACACACACACACACACACACACACACACACACACACACACACACACACCAGACACACAGTCCCTCTATCTCATACCCTGCTGCCAAAAGCTGTCAGGAAGATCAAAGTGGGTAAATGTGTTTGATGGAATACTTCACTTTCTTCATTTACCACATAGACTGGCTTTGACTTGAAAGAGTCTTCATTGAAATGAACAGGAGTAGATAATGGGGGTGGGGGATGTGGGGTAATGACAGAGAGCCACGTGAGTGTGCTAAATCTTATGTGCTACGTTTTTTCCTCACTTCCCTCTATTATAATTTGGGGAATAAACTTTCAGTGTAAACCAGAATGAACTTGAAAGGCGGTATAGTGTAGATATGAAGCTTTACATTGTTGCAAATAAAGTTGTTTCTTCTCAAATATGAAAGAGATAGAGAAGCTCTCGTTCAGGTGTTGGGAACGTGATATGAATCAGGGCTCATGTAAAATGTCACTAGTGAGTTGCTTCTTTTGTTTTAGACTTCCTTTTCTTGAAGTCTTTCTGAATTTCTGACATTTTGTCTCCCTTCTCGTCTCTCTTTCACTCACCCCTCTTCAAGTCTTGCAACGTATCTTCTTCCCTACCTCCACTCACATCCCATCCCACCTTCTTCATCTCCTTTTTCCCCCCTTCGTCCCTCAGATGCAACTCCACCTTCCCCTCGCTTCATCAACCAGACTCTCCTTGTATAACCTGTTAAGAAGCCCTCTTGGTCATCCTTAAGGGTAAATGTGTGGGCGGGCTACCCATGTCAATGAACAGACCCCAACTGTTTCTACCCTTCATTAGTAAAACGGTGACATGAGAAGAAACCATGGCAACCACCACAGGAGAGCCGCAGCGGTGGTGTCACATGAGGAAGAAAAGAGAAGGATCCCCAGTCTAAGACACTGTCTGTGTGTATATGTGTTGTATGTGTGTATGAGGGGGTGGCTGTCTCCTGTTAATTAGCCCACACATCTTCTCTGGTCTTATTGATCAATAGCTTTGATGGCTGTTAATAGGGAGTCAGGAGTACTGGCGCTTTATTTTTAGATAATTGAGCAAAAAGGACAGGGTTTGCAAAATGTGTCAGCCACTGATGTTCACTAAACTTGACTTGATTGCATAAAAAAAGTGAACTTGTTTGTTGCAGTTTTTTTTAAAACATTTTATATCCGATATTGTAGACTTGTAATAAGAATAATAAGTAGATAACAGACTACAGTGTCATCTTCTCAAACACAGCACATCATATTGTTTACTAACCTGGACAGTTTATTTTTGATTTGAAATGTTATGTGACTAAAATGAGAGTAAAGTAGTAGAAGTAGTGGAAGTAGATGAGAAAACATCAGAAACATGGACTCAAGGCCGTAGACTATATATAAAGAGGGACGTTGCGAGGTGTGACGTCACCCATTGAGTTGTATTAGAGCTGGTTTGAAGCACAGAGTTGCTGCTTATGGTCGTCGCCATCTTTTCCATTTGAAGCCAAATAAGAAGTGCAGGGTGTTGCCTTTCATGATCTGGGAACACACCCTGCTACCTTGGGTCAAAGCTAACGCTAGCTTACTTGGAGCACTGAGCGCGGCACACTTGGACTAACAGCTGCTTTAGATCAATTGTGCTAATAGTGAAGTAACATTAAACTTACACACTTATTAGAGGGCCATAATGACCATAATGATTCATTGAAAGAAAATATTGATTTAGTATTTTCTAGAGAGAAGTTGACGCTTATTGGATGGGAGTTTGTTTTTTTTCTTGTTTGTTTGATTGGATTTTTGGAGCCAGCATCTAGCAGCCGTCAGTGGCATTGCACTGTAAGGAACTTCTGCATCGGCTTTAGACTCAAGCTGTGGTAGTTGCTGCTTTCCCAAGCCACAAATCTGTGGATGTCAAGTTTTAGATAAAATCAGGACTTGCAATTCATCACAGATTTCACATGTCTGGTTGGCTCTGTTGCGTTTATAAGCGTCATAGCCTGCGTCAAGAATCCAGTTCCCTTTTTTCCATTAGCAACCAGATGAGAATGGCTGTGTTCATTTTGCTTTTCCTCTGAGGAAGAGTATGGCAAGCTGCAATCGCACTGCATTGAGCTCTTACATTTTTACCCTCAACGAACTGAAGGACCTGTTGTTCCAGAGAAAGTAATTCACAGTGTCCTCACATTTGTCTATGGTCGTACCCTCAGTGGAAGTTTGATGTCAACATTCATGTGACAATTTTGTCCCAGATCCTTGACTTGTTGCTCCAGATGTTAATTTTTTCTGACCTTCTCTTTTATAGTTGCCGTGAGCTTGCCAACCTCATCCATTGTTCCAAGCTCTGTTTAATCTGCAACTTTAATCTATGTTGCAACAGCCCTTTCAAATATAATGGATTTTTTAACAAAAAAACCCACAGAATTCACAGAAAATGTTGGCTGTCAACTGCAGTAAAATCACTCTCAGGAACATTTTCCTGTATTTCAGATGTAATTGGTTTGTAGCTCACTCATGAGCAGGGTTGTTAGATAAGTTTGTATGAATGTTTTTATACGTTTTTCTCTGTTGCTACTCTGTTACCACTGGAGTATACTGGGAAGAGATAGATTTT
This sequence comes from Thunnus maccoyii, assembly GCF_910596095.1. Classification (NCBI taxonomy): domain Eukaryota; kingdom Metazoa; phylum Chordata; class Actinopteri; order Scombriformes; family Scombridae; genus Thunnus; species Thunnus maccoyii. The sequence goes on from NC_056546.1 coordinate 4,647,781, forward strand.
TGGATGGATCACAGTTTTCTTGTAAAATCAATAAGTAATGGGCAATGTCTAATGACAGCCATCTGTTATTGATGGATGACCAGCAGTGGCCTAATGACTCTTGTTCCTACAGGTGACTGTAATATTATTATTACAGATTATAATTATACTATATCATTACACATTTTTCCATACAGTATATGGGCGTACCACCATTTAAGTGCATGTGTTGTAATAACTCAAAACAGTTAGGTTATACTATCGACCATTTTGGATCCTGTGCCAGAGGCTCTACTAATTTAATTTCAGTACTTTTATTATTATGCCAATGTTAGAATTTAAGATGCATAATGTGCTGCTTAAGACTCAAACCTCATCGTTTAAGACTTGACCTGTCTCCTCTGTAAAAATGTTAAATAAAGAAAAAGGTTTGACCGGTAGCACTGATTTAGGCAACAAAAACACTTAAGGTAAAGGAATTGTGGTTGTTAAAAAAAGGAAATTCTTGTGGTACTGTTGCCTTTTTCAATATTGAACCAAAACCATAATCTTAACCAAATGTTTTGAGTTGACTAAACATAAACATAAAAATGTTAGACATGCTTTAGTTGACATGAGCATAAAGGAAAACACCACCAGTCTTATTATAATCAGCTTTGCATACATTCAAGTTTGCTGATGAGTGAGTATTATTTAAGTCATATTTTTATTGAGCCATAGAAATTATGTAGTTTTTTTTTTTTTTCTCCATCCCAGGATTAAAGAAAATTCCAATTAGTGTATCAGTCCAAAGCAATTCATAGTTAAACCACCGTGTGGGCTGCATTGTGACTGTTCATACCTTCCATCAGCTTTCTGTAGCTTATAGTGGATTTAATCAGCTACAGTGCAGCTCAATGACAGTTTTAATGCCTGTCATTTCTCTTTAAGCGCTACATCTGTTGCAAACTCTATATGTCCTGTTTTCTTTTTTTTTTTAGCCCCCGCATAGCTCTCACAATGCGGCCCTTTGTCTTTGCCTCTGTGGAACCATATGCTCTTTTGATGCTATTTCGTTGTGTTGTTGCAGTCATGCTGGTGAATAACATAGGTGTGATTGGTTTAAAATAAAACTGACATAACTGGATTCACACATACACACACACACATTCACATTCCTTTAGATAAATATATACTGTAGCTGCTCGCTGCATGTTAAAGAGCTGTGAAAATCAGCTCTAAACTGTTCGTTGCCATGATTGTTAGTGATGACTCATTAGCCCAACCCTTAGATTAAAAGTGATATCAATAGGCTTTAGCTGCCAATGGTTTCATTCAATTACTATAAGTGAACATCTCTAAATCAGTGTACATTTACAAAGACTAAACATGCGGTTAGGACAAGTTTTGTTGAAAAAAAGAAGGGAAAAACAAGGACCCCACAGACCTCATTTACTCTTTTAATAGAATCCCTAATCAGAGATAAAAAGAATAATGGAGGCTTCAGGCAGCTTGAGTGTTTGGAGGGCTTAATGAGATAACAGAGGATCTATGCACAAACAACACCAATTTTCAGAAGAGAGGAAAAGGCTGAGATGGGGGGCAAAAACAAACAAATAAAATGAGGGCAAAGGAAATTCATTCCGGGGTTGATTTGTTTGCATAATCAACAATAACCCAGGTTTCGGGATGAGTGTCGCTTCTTTCCGATTTAGAATTCAGAGATGTTTTATGAGTCACATACACTACATACAGAGTAGATGCTGCACTAAACCTGCTGACCTGAACAGACAGTCTTTGAGGCCCATTAAATGACAATCCCTGTATCCTACATTGCATATAAAACATTAAAACAATGACCACCTCTCATCAAAAGGTGTATCGGATTAGTTATTACTACTATTAGAGTACTAACCTTGATACCATTTGGGCTTCTAATTTTTACTTGATTGATGGGGAAGATTGATATTTGATTGGAGAAGTTAGTCAATACAATAAAACTGTTGTAATTTGAATATTTAAGTGTTTATCCTCATCAAAATAGATACCAGAGACATAAAGGTATCTTTGGTGCCAATCCACTCAACCAATACCAACACTCAATACAGTATTGAATAAACTGACCAAATTCCTGAATGTATTTCCTTTGCTACTGATACAGGACATTTCTCATCATCTGCACCAATAGATATTTTTACATAAACAATAGAATGTAATGTGAAAGGAGCAGCTCATAGTGACGTTCCCACCGACAATCATCACTCAACTCTGCAGTTCCCCTCAGCCCTATGGACTGTTTTAATGCTTTTCACCTCATTGTTTTGGTTTTCCAGCTCACAAATTTACGTGAGCTTCAGTCTCTCCACTGTCATCAAGCCTGTTTCCACCAACAATTTTCAGAAAAAAAGCTCTGACAAACCCACTGTATACTACCTACCTGGTCCTAAATGGAAGACAGACAAAGTTAGCGACATAGTTTAGCATTTAGCTACTAAAGAGCCAGATATTAACCTCAGGAGTTGGTGGAAACCAAAACAGAACTGGCCAGAAACACAACCCCAAACAATGCTAATGTTCTGTGTGTTCTAAATGTGTAATTATAGCAATTGTTGGCTAACTTATGTGCCATTACCTTTTAAGGTCTTTTTATGTCATTGTTGTGTTTACAGCATGTTAGGGTTAGGGTTAGGGTTAGGTTGCTTTGGCTTCCTGGCTCAGGAGCCAGGGGGCGGGGTTGGAGAGGACATCAGGAAACTAACTGCACCTGGGTAGTTTAGGCCTCCATCCTATTTAGGTCTTTTCTTTGTTAACTTCTCTTTCTTCTCTTCCTTCCAGGCCTCCACCAGCCAGATGGGTTAGAGTTTTGTTTTGTTTGCATGCATCACATACTTCACTAATCCACACATTGCATTCATGACTGATTTAGCTGACTAACATTATTATATTTTCTATTAGGTTGACAATAAATTGAATTTTTAGAAGCTTTATTCATTTGTGATTCCCTTCTTTTGTCACTGACTCTGAGTCAGTTCATGACACACGTCTGAAACCTTGTTGATCCACAAAAAGCTATGCCCGCTAGTAAGATGTGTTGTATACTGTTGAAATTTTGAAATTGCCATTTGATATCATCATCATTTGATATGATTAAATGGAATGATTAAATGAAAATGTCTTGATGTCATGCTTTAATTTTGGTGGATATTGATTTTAGTTAAGATTATGATAACTGGTGATTAATAATAATTCTCTGATAGGGAATTAGATATGTTGAGATGAGAGACGTTATAGCCGTAGTTTGCTCTCCCAATCTGCTCAACTTTCCTCAGGCTGTCAGACTGTCCTGACTGGAAGCTTTTACAAAAATTGGTAAAGATGCCAAGTGAAGAAGAGGATTATAGATTTGTTATTTTATTTGAGCAGTGGAACAAGAGGCAGAGCGCTGAATTAAACTGTCTTTGAAGTAGATCCTAGCAGTGTGATCATGTGCTTAAAGGTTTTAGTAAGCTCTGCATGATATCTGAAAATGTCCAGAAGATTAGACTTAATGAAATGACATTTTAGTTTACCTGTCAGTTAAGCGAGATGACCTAAAACATTAGCCCTATGAGTTGGCCAGAGTGGCAGGTTGGTTCCTTCAATTGCTCACAGTACAAGACTGCCACCGAAACTATTGAACATGTTTGATAATGATCAGGACAGAAATGGGGGGGGGGGGGGGGGGGGGGGGACTGGATGGCAATTAAACCAGGGAGTGCCGACCTTGTCACAACAGAGAGGAGACGCGACAATCATGGCCCTGCTGATTTCCAGATCCTGAGAGAACCAACCTGGGTCAATCAAATCAGCCATGTGGTCATTTAAAGATTCCTTGACCCTAGCCAAGACTGTGTAACGAATTAAGCTCCACATCAGGAACAAATCTGAGACGGACAAGCAATCACAGAATGTAAAAATGCTACAAAACATCAGTCTGCATGGCTATCAATAAAATGTAATGAAACATGAGAAAGTATACGTTAATTAGCCAATAGGGTGCACCTCATCATTTGTTTGTTCATTGATTGTTGCATGACATCAGACCCCTGTAAATAGATTTGGTCAAAACTGTTACTAAACCTCCAATAAGTCTGTCACAGCTGATAGCTGTCTCTCCTTGCTAACAAGGTTCACTGCAGGGGAGGAGGCCCTGGAGATTGGTTGTTCTCCCTGAGGTGAAGCTCTAAAGCAACTCCTCTTTTCATATCCCACTACTTTTTGTATCAGCTTTGTACCAAATTCTACATGAAAAGAAAGAAAATGAGACACCGCATGAGTGTGGTACGGTGAAAAATAAAGATGAAAGCAGTAAAGAAGGTTATGTAAGAAGGCTGTTCTTTAAAGCTGCATCGTTTGATTTCTTTTGGCCACTTGGTGTCAGAAGAACTCCATTACAAGTTGACAGACACATAGCCTATTCACACAACAGATGTAGAGCAATACTATCATTTATTTGGAGCCTTGTGTCTATACACCAGATCAATCTAAGTTCAGTGTTCCTTTTAGCTCTGGTTTAGTCTCCACCAACTCCTGAGAAAGATATCTGAGTCTTTCGCTGTTAGTGTAGATGTTCCACTTCACCAGTTAGTTGCTAACTGTCTTGTTTTGTTGTTTGGTGTTGGGCAGTAAGCATGAAGTGATTATAAGCATGTGTTTGCCAGAGCAGTGGCCTGGTGCTGCTGGAAACAGAGCTGATGAGAGCATTGAGACTAAACCATACAGTGAATGGGTCAGAAAAACAAAACAAAAGAGGCCAAAAAGCACTATAGAAATGCAGAGTTGTTGTTAGTTCCCTGTTGGTTCCTCACTGCAAGTATTTTAACACTGATTTGATTTGATTTATTGAATAGGACAGTGTGCAGTATTAAGAATAAATAATGCACTGCACCAGAGTTAGCTTGAAGCTAATTTGCATCTGTAGTCCATTACAACTATTACATCACTAGAGTCCTTGTCAATATAATAAATATTGCTAGTTGGAATTTTTAAAACAAGTAAAATTTATTTTTTGTTTTCTACCAATCTTAGCCAACATCACTAACTGAAAATTTGGAGACACTGGATTGAAATTTCAAACACCCTAAGATACATTCCTGCACATTTAAAAAACGTAGGGTCATTATTTTAACATGACTCCACTGAAATACAACTTTTCACTTTTTCACCTCTTCACTGCCTCTTTTCTACAGTACATTTATAGTCTCACATCCAAATACACTAAGATATTAAGGGCAAAAGACGACAGAGGTAGCCTAATCATAAATAATGACAATGTGTCATTATTGGTTATCAGACACTGATAATGTTTATTACCTGAAAAAACAGTTTTTATATATTACTGAGCTGAAATACAGCAGTTATAAAAATATGTAACCTTAAACCGCATCTTTAAGGCAGACAAGCATCATCTGGGAAACATCACAACGTTCATTCACTTTATATGGATCTAAAATTAATACCAAATTATGTTAAGTGTTCGCCAAATGAGTTAGTGTCTGTTTATGAGTCTTAAAAAACCATAAATGATCTTTTAGGAGGAGTATATGTTTACTGTAAGCTGGGTTTCATTAAATTTAACAATATGTTAACGGAACAAGGCAAGCTAATCGCTAATGCGCCCTGAATCCACCAAGAACTTTGAGCTATAATGTTACAGTAACATTAGTCCTAAAAGGGAATTAACATATATATGTTATCAAATCAATCAACATACATAATTGATATTTACCTTAGACCCGGCATGTCTTCAGGTGTCCTTTCAAATTGATTGTGTTTTTTCCACCCATGTTAATTCCACAAGGTACAAAACACATCCTCATTGGGAACAATACACTCAGTCTTTCAGTTTGAATACAAGAAGAATGTATCCATAGGTCGTCCCTCCTTTTTTCTTCCCACCTGACAGGCTGGTGAAGACGAGGCACTCATCGTCTGAGAGGCCAGCTGCCAGCAGCAGCTAATGGTTTTGTTCAGCTTTTTAAGCTAGCTAGCTTAGATTTATTAGTAGGCTCTGGCACTGACAAGGTTAGCTTGTTCACAGTCGTACTGGAAGCTGGCATTTGAGCGGGCGCCGGACATGCACCGAGCAGGAAAAAAAATCATCCAATGAGATGAGGCAATGAGAATTTGACTTGCACTTGCAGATAAATAATTGGATAAAAAGGAAAACAACCAATGCTTTGAGGTTGTCCAACTGAACAGAACCAACTATTTTGTCTCATCTTTACTCGTCAGGGCATAATGAACAGAGGTTTCAACGTAATTTTTGTTGTCAATATTTTTTTCATTTACATTGTCATTACAGTTTAGTCATGAAATAAAATTACATCAACAAATACTTATTGTAAAAGTTTCTGTTGACAAAATTAACACTGGAGGGGCACAATACACAAACCTTTTAAAGGACCAGTGTGTATATTTAATGGCATCTAGCGGTGAGGTTGCAGATTGCAACCAAATGAATACTCCTCCCCTCACCCTCCCCTTCCAGTTGAGCAGGACAACCAATGGTGGCTGCAAAACTTGTGAAAAAAGAGAGAAAAGGCCTTCTCTAGAGCTAGTGTTTGGTTTGTCTGTTCTGGGCTACTGTAGACAACATGGCAGTGCAACATGGCGGCATCCGTAGAAGGGGACCTGCTAGATATAAAGGGCTCATTCTAAGGTAATGAAAACACAATGATTCTTATTTCCAGGTGATTAAATACTAATTAAAACATACTTGTGAATATAATATTTTATATTTCTGCCAAGTCTGTTCCATTAGATGCCACTAAATCTTGCGCACTGGTCCTTCAATGGCTGAGTGAGATACGTGCTGACCTCTGACCCTACTGTTGTCCATCTTAGAGTTAATGTGTGTAGGCTGCCCTTTGGGGCTTATCATTGGGTCTCCAGGGTGTGAGCTCAGACAAAATCACTGTACTGCCTTTGCATCGATTCAGCAGAAATTTCAGTTTGACGCCAGAGTGGTAATTGAGGAAACTGCTTTCTCCAGCCACATAAGCAGAAAGAATGAAAAATGGGGCTAAGAAGTGAGTTTTAAGCCATAGATTTTCTAATTACAAAACTGTCATAACACTGGTGAATATTTACAGTTGCAGACATTATTTACAAGATATGTCATATTGGTTTTTGTGCAGGAAAAAGGTTTCTTCTGCATTTATTTTGTCCTGTCACTCAGACTGTGAAGAAATGAAAAGAAACCCCAAAAATTAACAAACCTTTATCTTTCAGGTAAAAGAGAAAAAAGCAGGCCTCCTCTTTAATTTATTGAAAAATGACACTCTAGGGGATTTTTCAGCATACAAATGTCATTTTGTGCAAACAACAGCTATGCCGAACCACAACAGAGACATTTCTGTGTTATATGTGCAGGTGTGTGTGTGTGTGACTCATTGATTTCCTCTCTGAACCCCCAAGGCTTGACCGTGCCTGACCTAGCAGACACTGCTGCCATTTAAATGTAAGAGGGACGGCATACAGACAGAGATGAAGCACTGCATCGCTGCATGATCCTCAGCCCCCGAACCATAAAACATGCTAGAATCAGGACGCTAATCTGAGACCAGTGTGCTTGAACTGCTACTGATGTTGGCACGAAAATGAGCTTTAATATAATACCCAGCAATGATCCCTGCTTTTTTGAAAAGATCTACGTCTAATAAGCTCAGATTTTTTACGAGTGGGTGTCCTCTGTCACCGAGGTGGTTTGTGAGAGATATTTAGCCCAGAGGCACACATACATACATAACATCTTTGAATGAGGACAATCATGAACACACATACAGAGTGTTAAGCTATTTGCAGAAGCTTAGTGTCCCATAATTTCATATTCATAACGACAAAATGTTATTGCTTTGCTTATAGGACCCCATTAGCTTCTTCTAGCACAGTTGCTAGTCTTCGTTGGGTTCATGAATACACAAAAATAACATGATGTGGACACAAAAATACAAACATTGATAGTTAGAAAAGAAAGAAATAAACAGGAATGTGAAATGCAGCAAAAATGAAACATAACTGACTTACTGTCATTATAAAATAGTGACTACAAAGTTAAATATTTTCATTAAAATATGTGTCACTTGCAATTGTTAAGTCTTTGTATTTGTGATATAGTTGATGTGAATTGGCAGCAGCAGGTCGTGCGTATGTTTTGTATTAAGCGGTCCCAACAGGCTCTCATGTGATTTTGTGATTATGGTGATCAGAGATCGCTGTGTAATTCGCAGCATTTCATTTTATTGAATAAATTAATTAATTGCAGTGTACAGGGTTTTACCAGTTTTTACAGTTATAGTGGTATCAATTGGACAAAATCGCAAGCTATCAATGCAGTGATCGATTGTGTTTGCGGTTCATTTCTGTGATCGGAAATTCCTGAAGGGACTGATTAAGCTCAGGTCCCTCTCTCATTCTCACGTTATTGCTCTGGACAAATGAGTACAACTTTGACCTTTTGGAATAGAGATCATTTGTTGTTTGTTGTCCTCTTGTGTGTGATTGGAGGAAAAAAAACATTTGTTTGCCCTTTAATTGAAATGCAGGTTATAGTCTGAGAGGTCTGGTAATTCAAACACGTTACATCAGAAACAAAGATCAGAAAAAAATGTGCAGATATTTTCTTTCTTTTCTAGGGGTTTTGATCATTTTTTATCTCTGTATCTCTGCAACAGTGCATTTGTTCACATGATTGTGTCCATGTCCATTTTTAGCACTTTTTAGTTGTTATACATGAAAATACGCTTGTAAATATTTATTGTCATTCTATAATACAATACTAACAAAATTACATACTAACAAAATGTGACAGTAATGGAGGATCACATTGTGTTTTTTGGTTTCAAGGCCCTTTGAAATTGATTTTATTTGATTAATGTATTGAATTTATGGTGCATTACAGATTACAGAAAAATTATAATATTAACAATTGTGGTGCTTGTGTATGGAAGTCGAGAATGGCCATGCTTGAAATTATTTTTTTAATGCTTTTATCTCGAGATCACCATTTAATTATTTTTTTATCCTGAGATAACAAAGCTTCTTTTCTCATGACAACGGGTTAATTTATCTCATTAATGTATGGTATTGTATAGCAATTACAGAATGGACTGCATCAGTATAAGATAAAACCTGAATATGTGAAACCTGTGTGTTTAATATGTACTCTATATGTGTAAAATGTCATATGTGTGAATCTTCTGTTCATGCTGACAAAGCTATTTGATTTGATTTGAATTGAATTGATAGAGAGATGGGGGACTCTCTGAGAAGAACTACCCACTGAGGAGCTCCCCTGAGAACTACATACTCTCAAGGGCTTTTTTTTCTGTTTGCATTCGCACTGCCAATAGGAATGCTGAAGTGACATAAGCTGGCTGGCGGTTGGTATAGCAACTCCACTCCTGCGCAAGATACAACAACAAGAAGGGGGACGCCATGACTCCATCGCATAGGCTCCATAAAGCCTGGACTTCACTGTCGGTCCATTTGTCCTTTTTTTTTTTAAGGCTAATGATAAAAGCTGTTGTTTACATGTGTAAAGTTTTACATGGGTTTTTAAAAATGGCGGTTGCCGGTGCTGCATGGGCTCATGTGTTCGACCAGTCAACGTACACTTAAATCACTCAAGGTTCCTCTTGTGCTGGGAGAGTATCTACCCTGAAGTAGGAGCTAAAGAAGTCCCTCGAAACAGCGTTCTAAGAATAATAAAAAGGGGATAGTTAATCCAACAGAACAGTCCAAAAGCGCCAATTGTTTTATTATCATTTGAATAACTGAAAGCTAACAAGCCAATTGCTACAATCATAGCCGACGGGCAACAGGCAGGGATCAGCCAGAGTAAGACTTCAAATTAATATGAAAAACAACAGGAAAAATGTAATGTGATTCATCTCACCTTGTTTAGTTTTAGCAACAAAAAAAAAAAATAACAACTAACCAATTCAACAAACAAAGGCAGTTTGATATCTGGAAAATAATTTTAAACTGTAGCATTCACAGGAAGCTCACTTAGTCAGTCATGAGTGGTGTAGTGGTTGCTAAGGAAACCAAGTCCTCAGTGACTCACTTAATACTGTATGTGTCCTCAGGTAACTAAATGAAAAGTTTTCAGATAGACTTCAACAGTGTATTTTTTCATTACGGTTGGTTATCATGATTACTAATTAATGCGAGCTGAAATAGCACCTGGGGAAAATGCTGTTATTCTACATATTAAAGTACACTACACAAACACTGTCCAGTATTTATCATGTTTAAGAAATGAATGCTATCATATCAATGTCTTTCTACAGTCCTGTATCACTGACAGCATCCCAGGCAGGTGTGCATTTTTACTGGGAGATCAATGTTGGATTGATTTTGACACTATAGAGCGAATACAGCTGTCTGAAGACTTATTATCCACAGGAGCATTTAAAATAATGTCAGTAACTCTACAGGATATCACTTTTATTCACATAAACTATCAAAAAAAGTGTAGCCTGTGGTGAAGGTTACCAAGGTCCTTGAAGACCTCAAAGGTAGCTATGGCAGTGCGCATGTTTTTGATTTAAATTCAATTTCCTCTATCTATTATCTATTTTCTTCTTCAACATAAAGGTGTTTTTGCCTCCTCGTTGCCTACGAATGTGGAAGAAGGTTCAGAGTAAACACTTAAATGCCTCTTGAGACATTTTAGAGGTGTATGCATCTGAAGGATGCCTGAATACTGACTGCACTTAAAGTGCTCTTTGCTCAGTTTATTGGTAGTTTGGCAAGTGGATAAACACAGAGCTACAGTGGGCAAAATAAAGTGTAATGTCTCATTTGTGCATGAAAAACACACTAACTTTCTCTGGGACACTGATAATGACACAAACATTTTAATGTGTATTTCTGAGCCATGTTTGAAGCTGTGGGATTTTTAATATGAAAACATTGATGGTCATACAATATGCTAAACAAACACATCACTATAATCTTACACTTGACCTATATAATAGGATTATACTGCTTGATGGTAAACAACAGATGGCATCGAGATGTATATAATAGCAGTACTGAAAGTTACAACTATAAATGAGCAACAGGCAAAAGGTTAAAAATAAAACTATGTGCAGAGACTAAATATAAACCCTATATGGTGACAGAGTTCAAGCTAACAGCAGGATTATCATACAGCAACACAATATTACATGTTTATAGTGTTACACAAGAGACAAAAGTGTCTTGTTCCATATTCTCATACGTGAGTATCTTATTTTATCTGCAGTATATTATTGCAAATTGAATATCTTTGGACACTGGACCATCGGAGGAACCAAAGAAACCATTTGATGTCATTTTAGGCTCTACAAAATTTTAATTGGCATTTTCTAGATGAGAAGTTTAATAGATTTGAAATTAGTTGCAGTCATTTTCATATTATACACAATGTGGAAATCATCAGTTAATTCAGTTTTGTGTCCATATAATATAATATTGTCCTTAGAAAATGTCAGGTGAAAAGTGCACCCATCTATGTTCCATACCTGCTTATCATGTGCAGGGTCACAAGGTTTCATTTAATTTTTTGTTTATTTTAGTTTTGATATATTTCTATTACAAAGTATTTTAGCCCCTAAAGACAAAACACGTTAAGAGAAATTACATCCAAATCAACAGAAAACAAAAGGAACATATACCAAAACACATACCAATATTAAAGCACAAATATTAAGAGGAATGCAACAAAAACACATTTTGTAGCATCAGGATATGTCCTTTAACTCCCACATAAAGCGAATTTCAATGACTTCCTTTTTTTACTCATGCGACATTGCAAAAATCAGGCACATCCTGTCTCAAAAAGATGCATAAAAACTACTCCTAGGCTGGATTATTGCAATTCCTTATTATCATGCTGCCCTAACAAGTCACTAAGGACTCTCCAGCTGGTCCAGAATGCTGCTGTACATGTTCTGACAAAAACTAGAGAAATAGATCATATTTCTCCCATTTTAGCTCCTCTGCACTGGCCCCCTGTAAAACATAGAATAGAATTTAAAATCCTTCTCCTCACCTACAAAGCCCTTAATGGTCAGGCACTATCATATCTTAAAGAGCTCATAATACCCTATTACCCCACTAGAACAGTGCGCTCCCAGAAATCAGGCTTACTGGTGGGTCCTAGAATCTCTAAAAGTAGAATGGGAGGCAGAGCCTTCAGCTATCAGGCTCCTCTCCTGTGGAACCATCTTCCAGTTGCGGTCTGGGGGGCAGACACTCTCTACATTTAAGAATAGGCTTAAACGTTCTTTTTTGATAAAGCTTATAGTTAGGTCGGCTCAGGCTTGCCTTGGACCAGCCCCTAGTTATGCTGATAAAGGCCTAGTGTGCCGGGGGACTTCCCATGATGCACTGAGCTCCTTTCTCCTCCTCCCCCTCTCCATCTGTATGCATTCATGTACCATTAATGTATGTTACTAACTAGTAGGGATGGGCCCAAATCCAAATATGGTATTCGGCACAGCACAAATAGTGGGTTTTTTACAAACATTTATTTGGTACAAATATTTTAAAAATTATTTGTTTTCGGGAAGAAAGAAAAAACCATGTCAAATACCAGCGCACAGGTCAGTTACATCACTATCTGCTCCACTGTTACGTCTGTCAGCAGGTCTCAATGAGGGGAGTCACATCCACTTGCTACATGACGCACATTTCCTTATTTGGACATCACTCCCGGAGTTGAGGGTGTTCCCCAGAGATAAAGCTGAGCTACTCATCAAATATAGATACAAATACAAATACTGAGCTCTCTGCACATCCCTGCTAACTAGGCTTCTTTCTCGGAGTGCTTTTGTGCTTTCTCGTCTCGTAGATTTCTATGGATTGTGGTTGCAGCCCTGCTTGATGCCCATGCCTGCTATTATTAGTCATATTTCAGTCAAGACCACTTCAGTCAAAAAGAAAATTTTTATTGCCATTTGCAGTAGTTATATTTGGCGGTATGGCTCTGTTCTGGAAGCTCCATGCCCTTCCACGTGCTTACGTGGAAAGCCTAAGGCAGGGAGAGCCGCGGCAAAGACCACAGGTACAGAACAGACCAGGCAACAATGACAACAGAAATGATGTTGTTTAAATCAGACATAGTGTGTAAGGAGGAGCTGGCGTGGAGGTGGGTTGCAAGCAGCTTGCAGAGGAAGCAGCAAGGGTAGGCAGACTGGAGCAGCTTTAAATAAGGCGCCATGTATGAGATTTACCAATTGAATGCATAGAAGGAATCAGCTGAGCTATCAGCTGATGTAGGCTGGCTTGAACTTTGTGGCTTGCCTAAACTAATACTATGCTCAATTTCTATTATTATTGTTGTTATTATTATTGTTGTTGTGCTTCTTTGTGTCTCTCTCCCCCCTCTCCCCCTCTCTCTTTCTATCTCAACCAAACTGGTCAAGGCAGATGGCCGCCCACCTAGAGCCACCTAGTTCTGCTTTAGCTTTCTTCCTGTTAAAGGTGAGTTTTTCCTTGCTGCTGTTGCCAAGTGCTTGCTCATCGGGGAATGTTGGGTCTCTGTAAATTAGAGATTACAGTCCAGACCTGCTCTATGTGAAAAGTGCCCTGAGATAACTTCTGTTGTGATTTGGCACTATTTAATAAAATTGACTTCACTTGACTAGAATTTACAAATACATATTACACAAACATACATATATTTTACATTTACAGGACATTATCAGATAATGTGCAGATCACAGAGTCCATCACGGCCCAGTTTGTCAGCTGCTTCCTCAGATCAGAGGTCATGCCAAGGAAAGAGAATTCCCTTACTGTACCATTATAACAAAGAGCTGTTTATCAGGAAACCAGTTTCACTGCCAAACCCCCCACCAAGCCCCCTTGTAAAAAGTAAAACTGACAAAGACATACCTTGTTCACCATTGGATTCCCCTGCATGGGCTGCTCTCACTGTAGGTAACAGCAAGTAATTAGTCCATAATCCAGCACAGGCCATGATATATTATAATTAAGTACAGTTAAGGTTCATCTTGTCAGCAGATATTTCTGAAGTTAATTAAAAAGTGTTCCAATTCAGAGGTAAAGCAGCATAGTTTGCAACTCCAGGTATCTGAGAATGTTTTTTTTATTATTATTATTCATTTATTTATTTATTTTTACATCCTTTGATTCACTTCTTACTTTGTCTATAAATAAATATAAGCTGAATACATAAAAGTATTTACAACCTAAATTTCAGTATCCACCCCAATACGGGATTATGTTTTATGATTATGTATAATTTCAACCACAGGTATTAGCATCCGATTCCATTTCTCCTGAATATTGAATATGGCACACCTGATTTAAAATATTATACAGAGTTTCCATAATTCACACAGACACTTAGATCTTCTGGTACTGTAACTATCAGTTTTACAGTCCAGCCATATATTTTTTATGTTATCAAAAGTGTCTTCTTGATAAGCTGGAAGTGCTGATGTCTTAGCATTTAATTTGCGTCCCTTTGGCTTTTTGCCAGCGTGATTATTGACGATTCTTTCCAACCACTACAATTGTTGTGATGCCTACTTTAACAAACTTGTGCTTGCTGTATATATTTGTGTGTCAGCAGACAGAAGGAGGTGTGAAAGCCCACAGCATCCCTTCAGTTTCCCCACAGGACTAACTGAAGGATTCTCCTACAGGCAGATGGCTATCTGCATGACTTTATGTGTGCGTCTGTTTTGTGATGCTATCACAAGACAGAGGGAATGGCGCATGGTTTTACAACAAGCATCTTAAAGGTTGTTTTACACTTTGCTGTACACTGTTAAATTGATTTGAACCAAGGCTGGATCTACTGAGGTTCAGCCATTCAAACTGGCGTAATATTCAAAGTAAGCAGCAATGCAAAACTCAAAATATTATTCAATCTTTTGTCTTCTGTCTGTTTTGCATCCATGCTATTTTCTCTTGCCTCGTGGGTATATCAATTATTTCTCTTTCTCTCTTTGCCTTTGTCCCAACTGTCCCTAACTTTAAATCCATGTCTTTTTTAATGAGATTTTATTAAATGAGCAGAATATACAATAAGATACGGGAGAAACAAGATATCTATTTATGTATATCTAGGCACTTGCTATTCACACTATCTGATTGGGAGAATTTAATTCAAGAACATATTGAAAAAGAAAAAAGTTGCACCTATATAAGAGACAATATCACATGTAGATTGTTTCAGAGCATAAGACATTACTAAACCAAGTTAGGTACAACATTTCTCTGTATTTATTTAAACATTTTAAAGTGAAAGGGAGTGGAAGAAAAAAAAAGTGCACCCTCCATCTGACAAAATTAATTTTATAATAAAAATAAAAAATATGTGTGTTTTGCATTTGTGCTTACATTTGACATTATGCAGATAAAACCTGTTTTGGTGCATAATTTAATTGTGATTTAGCAGCTTAATCTAAGAGGAAGACCGCCAACCATCAAATCAAAAAGGTCAAGCTTGCCATTCAAAGCATTTTGGGGGCTAGCATTAGTAAATAATATGTATGGTGATGATGGATATGCAAAAAGATGGCTTAATGTTAAAACAAATTCAACTGACAAAATAAAGACACATCCAGCTTGGACTGTCAGGGGACCACAACTTCAGCCTCCAGATGATCTTTGAAGTGAGAGACTTAATCAACTAGTTCTGCAGTGGTACCCTGACTGTCTGTTTTGGAACAAGAGTCGTTCTTTTGTGTCATTGTGGTACCAGACTTGTGAATGGCAGATGTGGTATTCTGCTATCCTTGACAAGTGTAGTGACTGCTATGAGACTCGGTGTAACACCTGGTGCGTCTATACTGCGATGTGTGAAAATGTATCCTCAGTATTGAGGAATATCTTCACTGACCACCATCGGTCCATGCACCCTGCACGCAAGGCGCAGCTGGTGCAGCTGGCCGTCGAGAGAGAAACCTCACATGCAAATGCCTGAGTGAATGAAAGGAGAAAGTCCTCGGGACAGAGTCGCCTGCAGCTCTTCTAACAGTGAGTTCAGTGGTTTAAAAAAAAAAAAACTGTAGGTGGTGAGAGTTGCGGAGTGTGTTAAGAAACTCTGCTGTGAGGCCAAGTTCACTGAGATGTGGAATAAGGCCAACGATGCTCACGCTGCTCAGGACAAATAGATTTCAAACCCATTTAAACTCAGGCTTGTTATGTTATGTCGTGGAAATTAGGAGAAATGAATCAGCTTTTGCTTCGTCAACATCCTTGTTTTTGTTCATTAAATTTGTATTGAAAATGCTCGCGCTACGCTGTGATGCGCTCTGACACAGACATCGAGTGAACCCTTTTTCCTGTTGAGATTGTGTAATTAACCCTGTTTTTGTATTAAAGCACAGGTTGTTAAGCGTTGTCTTAATATGATGGGTTCTCTAGCCACATAGTGCTTTTGGCATTTTTACCCTGTAAAAGTATACATTTTCAACTATGTTTAAAGTCCAGCCCCCCTGTGAAAACTGATTTTTTTAAAAAATGTTATAAAATTCAAAGATGATAGTAAATGTATACAAGGGTGGATCCTTAAACAACAGAATAAATAAGGAAGCAATAGTGTACTACAATATAAAACTATGTATTCATGAGTTCAGAGGACCTTTGAAAGGACTACAGTTTTGCACTCAAATAAGAGACAGTTTTTCATTCCCTTGAATTCATAAGTTCCGGTGTATCCAGATAAATAATGAACATGGAAAATGTTTGGAATATCCATCTCTCCTTCCATCCTTTTTCCCAGTCTCTCGTCTGATGCTTTGCAGTGGGCGGGGTCGAGTGAGTGAGTGACGGCTCCTGCACTGTGCCTCTGCTCTGATCCGTCTGGGACTCAGGCTTCTCGCTGGTAACTGCCTCATCTGCCGCTGCAGAGCCCCCTCCTCCCCTGCAACCCCCCCCTCCTCCCACTCTCATTATCTTTATCTGTATACACACCTCCACTCCCCTTTTCCATGTTTTTCCTGTTTTCTGTATGCACTGTGCATCTTGACTCACTCCCCTCCCTGCTAACGGAGGTGGGCAAGCTTCCCAGCGCTGGTGCATCTAGCAGGTGCAGCCTCTTTCTCTCCTCCCTCCCTCCCTCCCTCCCTGCCTGCCTGCCTGCCTCTCTCCCTCTCTCCCTCTCTCTATCTCTCTTCCCTCACTCTACCATTGTGCACACTCCGCTCTGTCTGTGCCTGCGTTTTTTCCCCCCTCTCATTCGTTCTCTGTCTCTTAGCGGCGGCAGCTCAGGGAGGCAGCTGTATGTGCGTCTGCATCACAATCACCACAGGTAAAGACAGCTGCATCGTCGGATGTTGCTAACCCCACAGGGGGTGAGGGAGCCTCTGCTGCTGCGGTTGCAAGTTCTCATCCCTGCGCGGGGCGCACAATTCTAATCATCTCCAAGAAAGCATCCTGGAGGAAAGGACGAGCAGAGGATCCCAGCAACCCGACCAACATATCACAGGCTGACTCGAAAGAGCAGAGGCTTTCAGGGACTGAGGAAAAAACACCACTCAGAAAGAGAGAAGACAAAATCAGTGGGATATTTTTAAACATTGCAACCTCTTGTTTGTTTTTTGCTCTTATCTCTTGCTTTCTGCTCTTTCTGTTTCAATCATATTCATCCACTCCCTCATTCTCTCTCTTTTCCTCTCTCATTTTATCCCTATGTGGCGGAATGTTCCCTGCAAATAGATGAGAAGAGGCTTTATAAGTGCTTGCTGCAGTATTAACGGACAGTATACTGAGACAGCAGGGCGCTGAGCGGACAGCTTGGGGAAATCTGATCCACAGCCGGCTGGAGAAGGAGAAGGATCACGCGTCGCAGTTGCAGATTTATCCGCCCTGTGATACCACTGTGCGACAACACCCCTCATTCTCTTCCCCCTCCTCACCCCCCTCCCTCCCTCTCTCTGTTCTCATCTGAAGTGTTGCTTTTTGACTGGATGTGGAAAATTAATTGGATTCTACCGCTTTATTTTTTGCCTCACTGGAATTTAGAGTACACATAAAGGAAGCAAAGTAGGTTTCAATCCAGAGAGTGATATATCAGAAGTCCTCAAAAAAGGAGAGGCTGATTGAAAAGCAACGGTCGACAAGGATAGTGGATAATCCCAGGAGAGTGTTCGACAGACGCATAAACGACAGATCTCTTTTCTATCACTCTGTTTCAGTTACAAAAGAAACGGATTTTGGGAGCTGAGGGACGCTGACTCGGCTAAAGCTGTTGGGGCTGCATCAGGAAACATTTTTTAAAATTTTTTTTTTGGTCCTGCACAGGGTGGGGAAGCAACAAGACCCACCCAGCAAGTTTCACTCCCAAAAAGACAATACCATCCCACCGTGGATTGTACATGGAAGGGACATACATGCATGTTAAGTAGAAATAGCTGTGGATTTTTGCTGCAGTGGCATCCGAACACTGATGCCACAAATTTCTCACATGCACAGATGTAAAGCCGTTCCTTCCCAACCATCTCTCCCTTCCGTCTCTCTCTTTGTCCCTCTTTCTCCCCGTTAGAGGCATCACTACTTCTTCCTCTCCTCTGGCTTTCCCTGCTGTGAACGTTCTTGAAGTTCACTGTTGCTTCAGCTGGACATCAAGAGTTGGGCAGGACTAAACGCGGACTAATCGAGTGATTATCCGTCTATGCCAGCTCTCCCATTTCTCACTGGGTGTCGCTGAGTGTGTGTGTGTGCTTGTGTGTTTGTGATTGCGTGTCTGCATGTATCTCCTGCACCCCTCCCCTCCTCTCAATCCTTGGATTACATATTTGTGTACGTGTTGAGCGTGTAATTTTGTAAGGTCCATTTATCCACCTACCCCTTTGTCTCTTCTCAATGTCCGGCATTGTCGGGAACCTTTTTGCCATGTGGTACCGATGCCTATCACAAGGTTAACCCTCAATGAGCCATAAAGGACGGCAGGGAAGGATGAGTGAGTGTTCTGGTGCATCCGTATCCGGGGCAGTGATCCTGGAGGAACCTGAGGGTCCAGGGGCTTCAGGAGGTCGTGGCGAAGGCCAGGCCCAGGATCAGGGTCCCCTTCGCTGTGCACTTTGGCCTCGACAGCAGACATGGCTGTGTGTGGTCCCCTTACTTATCGGTTTCATTGGCCTTGGATTGAGCCTGATGCTGCTGAAATGGATTGTCGTCGGTACAGTGCGGGATTATGTGCCAACAGACCTGGTGGATGCTAATCGAATAGGCCAGGATCCTATCTTCCTCTCCAAGCCAAGCGGGATCCCCAAAAGTCCCGATACTACCACCACCACAACTACTCCTACAGTTGATGGCGGGAACCCCACGCCTAGAACTGTAACTGTATCGAAAGGTAGAACTCGATCCACAGCTACCACCACTACTATAAACCCTAGAGGAGGTGGAGCCTCAGGTAGCCAAGTAACCCCTCGGAATCCTGTAAATCATAACGGACGTGGACCTTCGGGTTTTACTACATCCACTGCACCACCACGGACGACCTTCATAATTGGAGCGGCAACATCTAGCCCTTCTCCGTCCAATCCAACTGTACTCCATGACTCTACACAGATGTGGACCCCGGAGCATACTACAACTGAGACGGTCTCCACCACGCTCACCACGCGTACGCACAGCTACCGCAAAACACGTGAGTCATTTTTTGTTTTATGGCTTGGAAAATCAATGGACAACAAAGTACAACATTGTTGGCCTTTGAAAACTTTGAGGTCATTTGTCCTGTGAGGGCTTGGTTGAACAGATTAATGGGCAAACTCTTGAATGACATTCCACAGGTGTGTTGCCTTTTCATGCGCCAAAGTATGTCAAATACTTGTCAATTGGTTGGTTCTTTATCATTAAGACTGACACTTTGAGTTGTTTCTGACAATGCTGAGATATTGCACTTTCTTCCAGACCATTTGGTTTAGAATTGACATGTACCACCATCCTGTTTTGGAAATTGTATATTTGACACTCCTGTAGGCTTTGAATTGGAGAAGTGTGATCAATAGCATTGATTAGTACAGCAAGGCCATCTGAACTATTGCAAAGGGTCGATAATCAGTCTTTATGTGGATGGTTAAACTCTTTCCTTGCTGCATCATGTGCTGGAGCCGTAGTAAGCAGGGCTCTCTTTTCAGCAATGTAGAATGAGTCTAAAATGGTGGTGCATGCACTCAGTTACAGCTTTGGTCTTGAAAGAAAATGTTTGTATGGAATTTGATGATTTTGTTGAGTACGGTGATGTTAGCATCACATAAAGTGGATAAGGAATGTCATACATCTGTCTTATCTTGTCAGTTAGTTGGTTCAGCTAGCTGTAACGAGCTCCTATGGCCCAATAAGGTTTATGATCAACATCAAAATAGTTACATGTTGTGATGTTATTTTTTTTAAAAAGGTAATCACATGTTTAAGTGTGATTATTAAAGTCATGTTATTTCTGTAATGTTGGAGAGTAAGATCAACTAAGAACAATAACTTAGCCTGAGGGAAGAGTGTTGAAATGCCTCGCTGCTTCATCATGCATTTATAAATCAAGTGAATTTGAGGGCTGTTTCCAGTGGATGTGGGCTGCAGTGATACATTGTACCCAAACCAAAACTCACTTTTGGCTCAAGTCAAGGTTAGACTGGAGTGATAAAGTGAATTGTGTGAAGATTCCTTGGTTCAAATGCTGCTGCACATTGTTCTTTATGTTTTTATTATGTCAAGTCATTTTAATAGATGGCTTGTCACAGGTGCATGCATGCACTCATATGTACACTAAGTGGTGTTGTTTACTTACTTCAACCTCCAAGCGACAAAGTTGCCATGCAGAGGTGCTGATTAATTACTGTAAGCCCTCTTGATGATGAAGCTGTGGCACCAAAATGCAAACTGAGACCCAGATAAACTGATCATTTGTTGCATCTGGAATAATTTAAAAGAAATGCTTTGTAATGCATTTGTTAATGGATGCTGATTCTTCTATTTACCATTTGTTTTACCGTCTCTGTCCTTGACTCAAGCCATGCCATGCACACATGCTATTGATTGGTGCTACAGGGGATTTTCATGCAGCGATCAATGACAGACACACAGACACAGACACAGACACACACACACACACACACACACACACACACACACACACACACACGTACATATAGACACAGCTTTCTCCATGATAAATCTCTCTGCTCTCAAAATGGTGTCACATTATGTGCTGGACTTCCTTCTGCCTGTGGTGTTCATGTCTCTGATACTGGCTCGGGCCGATAGACAGTCTCACAGTAACGGGAGTGGTTTATATTTTTAACAGTCTGGCCTCATGTCTCCAGTGGGAAAAAGTTTGACAAGTCAGTAGTGCAGCTGATGAAATTCAGGTGACACAAACATCATATACTGTCTCCTGCAGGTTAATTTACCATTACAATTACATTCATATTGCCATGATATTATAGTACTTAATGTCAAGGTCTAGACCCATTAGATATGATATATGAAAATTGTTGAGTGCAATGAATTAATTTGCACTGACCTAAATGATCCTGTAATGGTATTTGAGGTTGAACACTGTTGCTATTCTCTCATTATTTAGTCTGTTGTGATGTGTGATTTACATGGTGGCCACCATTTATTAAATTATTGATAATTACATGATGGTAGCCATCTATAAAATAATTGATAAATAAAATCACCCCATTACAGCTGCTGTGGCTTCTGTCTGTTGGACTGAAAAGGTACGGCTGCTCCTTTTGTGTCCATGATAATGAGAACGTCCCCAGATTACACCAGACACCAGGGACTGTTCCCTCTGATAATTAGAAACACGGGGGGGAAAAAATGTGTATCTTTTCATTACCAGCAGAAAAAATAGGGGCCATTCATCACCATCCGTTCATTTATTAATTAACCATTAAAAGAAAAAGAATGCCATTTCTCCGGCAAGTGCTCATGAAAACCATTAAGCCTCGCTGATAGATATCCCAGGGAAAATGTCACTCCTTCTCCTGCTCGCCTGAGAAAGTTCTGCCGCTACAGAATAGCCGACTCGTTCGATAATCCTAAACACCCTTCACCCTCCCATCCCCTCCATTCTACCACCCACACGCTGCTTTGATTTGAAAATGCCATCATTTTCACATTAACTATCCATTATGTGTGAATGTGTTATGCGGTATTACTGAATTGCCTGTGTTGGCTTGTGCTCAGAAACGGAGAGAATTTTATTAATTTAAGTATAGCAGGCCATCTGTTTGCTCATATTGATGCTGCTCCTGTCTTTGTGGGTCACAAAATTAAGATGGACATAGATTATATCCCACACTGGGCCATGGTGCTCTCTCAAAGGTTTGCTTTGGCTGATAGAGTTGCAAAGTGGCAGGAACTTCCAGCAGTGTTTAGTTTTCTTTGAATAATATCCTAAATGCTCTTCAACAGAGAAACATAGGTGAGTCCTGGATAATTTAACAATGTTATAGGGTTATGTTACGGCTATTAGCTTTAATGACTTCAACTTCCTAAAAATCCTAAAATCCTATTAGGTATAGCGAATGGCTTTAAATACTACAATACCCATAAGCCTTTAGCTGCTTTTGCATATGGAGAAGAAGTCAGTCAAAGGTGCAAATCATACCTGTAGACTGCTCAAATGTATTATCTGGTTCCCTCAAAGCTCAGTCATTAGCACCATATAGAACATCATTTTAAACTTGTTGATTGGATCTTTCATGCCTAAATGCTCATTGAGAGTCATAGTATACATCTCTACTTGTAAAGACTTGCACCTTGGACTTTTTTTTTCAAGGGCGCTGATATTTTCCAACATATTTTTTTCATCTTTGATCCATGATTCAACTGGTACAACCGGTTTCTTGCCAATTCAACCTTTGGAAGTACTTTCAAGTCAATGAATGGTGCTTTAACTTGTAGAACCTTGAATTCTGGATCCTGGTTCAGTGTTGCTTTGGTGGTATTTGGTGATATTCTATTTCATCAGTCAAAAGCCCAGATTTGACAACAAGGAGGATATGATAGTTAAGGCGTTTTATTTCCAGCAAAATGTCACTTTGAAAGCATGATTGACATGTCTAAATCTGTTGGACTTCACAAAATCTTAAGCTGTCCCAATGCTACAAGCTGCAGAATGAGGCACAGACCTGAGAGAGATGATACCGTTACAGAAACCAGGAGCCAAGTGACCTATGAACTGCAGGGCAAAATGTCAGGTGTTGTCTCAGCGATTATGTCACTTGGATTAAGCGAACTGGAAATCGTATCCGTGCCCTTATTCGTCACCCCTCTTAAGATTACAAGTTATGATCAGTAATGCTTCTTGCTTCATAGAAAGTGAAATGGAATTAGAAATAGAAAAAGAGGACTGGGAATATTTCTGTCAGTGTGGTTATATTTTCAACTGGCTTGTTTTTAAATTGCTGCATCACCTATTTTTATTTTGTGCTGTGAGGTAACTTTTGAACGTTGAGTGAGTTAAACAAAAATGGCTCCCCTGCCCTGTTCATGTTGTTTTTGTGCATACACAGTATATCTAGTTTTATTTTTGTTGTTGTTTTCTTTAAAAGAGACATTGCACATTTAGAAACATTGTTTTAAATGTGTCACATTCAGCAAAGAATTTGTTTTTTTATTATTTGTAATCCCATGGCAGATGTTTTATAGTCACCCTCAATAAAATCTAAAATTAAAACAGATTGAAAAACAATGTATCGAGAAAAAACAAAAATAGGATTATTCATGTTGGTAAAAATAAGACTAGATGACTCAATGTAGTCATGAGAAAGACCCCAGACAGGTTTGTTTAATGATGAGAAGGCATTGGGTATGTATTTCTTGTATGTTATGTCCTTAATAATATAGGAAGAAAAAGAAAAAAAAGAAAAAAGAATGATACAGTCAGTAGATCCTGTTTTTTTTTACTGTACATTATTACATGATTGTCAGGTCCAAGCCCCAGAAGATCTTCTGGTGCAGTCTGAGGTCTCCATGTTGAGCCACTTGATGAAACTAGGTTTCAGCCAGACAGTGGCCCTGAAACCTAAATCCAGATTAACAGCCCATCTCCATGGCTGTGGAAGCAACAGAATTACATCAGCCCACCTATCAGTCACACTCGCTCTTCTCGGGCTTACAGGCACCCTGACTGGTGACGGATTGTTTTGATAGATACTCTGTGGCAGGATGTTTTTCATTAAATGATGCTAAAGTGACATGTTTAAAAGAGCATGTTCTCTTAGTTGTGTTTCAGGATCCCTCAAGGGTACTTTGACAAGGCCCGAGGACATGGTTTATGCTTATATTAGCAACACTGACATGACAATTGCACGCAATAAAGCGGTGCTTATTGCTGCTTTCTGTGACAAGAGTATAGTACCGGGATGTCATGCATGTCGAGTGATGCACTTTCACCAAACTTTGCTGTGGATTACTTGGAAAATGAAATGTAAACGATCATACTGAACTGAACATCAGAAAATCTACAATATATAGATTCCTGCTATTGAGGTTGTACATTGATCATACAAATTTAGATGTGTGCAATAAAAATAAAGAGTAAAAGACTTAAGTTTGGTTCATATTGTGTAATCAATCATAATCAGCCCTTAAATTGCTTGATCCAACAGATATGGGGTGTTGGAGACAAAAATAAGCATCTGACATGACAAAAAAAATAAGTACTTGGCATGACAGTTTGTCATTTTATCCAGTGTAGTGTGTCACAGTGGAAATGGAACAATTGGATGTGACAACTCTACATCTACTACACCTCATGAGGCCCCGTTGGAAATACTAGATAATGTATTGTATTGCAAGATTGACAACATATGTCATAATCTGTGAGGTTTCGGATGGCATTATGTGAACATTCCTGATCCCAAAAGTTTGTCCCTTATGCTCCTTTAGTCCCTCCAGCCTGACTACCTTCAGGCAGGACCTCAGTCAAAGTCATGCACATCCTGAGACAGAAAGCTATGATTGGTTGGGGTTGTAACTGTCTCTGAGCAGGACTACAATCACCTAATCTAACATAGTGACTATCTTGAAGGACATAAATGTCATCTAAACTTGTTCTTAGGATAGATTCAACTACAGTAAATGTATTTCCACAAAGAAAGCAAAAGCATGAATATAAATTATTATAATTTAACCCCATTAATTATCAGTTGATTATCATTGTTGTCGTCTCTACATGTGTTTCATTTGTCAGTCATTGCAGTTCATGTACCGAAGAGTAAATGTCCCCAAATTAACCAAAATTTAACTTTCATCACCACTGGGCAACATCGAGAGCATCAGCGTACATGTTTGTGTTGCCCTAAGCATCTCATGGGCAGAGATTTTAGGTTTTAAACCAGATTGTAGAGTTCACAGTCTTTACACTTGGATTAGTTCTCTGTGAGCTGCTTAGTAACAAGTTCCCTATGAGCCCCAGACTTAGCCGTCTTACCACAGGTTGTTATGTGGAGTGTCTCATGAAGTTCTTTCCCAGTTCCCAGTGTAAAAATCTTCGCCTGGAGCATGGCGACTTCTTGTAAATTTTTCCAACATCTTGGCATAATGAGTCCATAGTGGATTTCGATGGATTCGAGACACTGGGACCGTGAGGCGACATAGAAATTCACAGCAACAACAGATTATTAATGCAAGTACATGCTAGCAGCACCTTGATTCTCTGTCTCTAAGAGTCAAGCCAGAAATCTTGGCGTTATCCTGGACTCAGATTTAAATTTCAATACCCACATCAAATCAGTAACTTTGTCAGCTTACTAGCATCTAAAAATATTGCAAGAGTCAGAGGAATAATGTCCAAGCAAGAACTAGTAAGGCTTACCCATGCCTTTATTTCCAGTAGATTGGATTACTGCAACAGGGCTTTCAAAAAAAGCTCTTCGGCAACTCCAATTTATTTAGAACCCTGATGAAAACCAGGATTTAAGACCACATTACACCAGTGCTGAAATCCTTACATCGGCT
Organism: Thunnus maccoyii; assembly: GCF_910596095.1. Lineage (NCBI taxonomy): Eukaryota > Metazoa > Chordata > Actinopteri > Scombriformes > Scombridae > Thunnus > Thunnus maccoyii. The sequence continues at coordinate 4,673,731 of NC_056546.1, forward strand.
ACCAGTCACTGAGAGAATTGATATCAAAATTTTGCTGCTTGTCTACAAATTACTGTGTGACTCTGGGCCCAAATACATCTCTGACATGCTTGTGCCATATGAACCTTCTTCTACTGGTTGTCTCAAGAGTTAGAACAAAACACAGTGAGGCAGTGTTTTCTTATCATGCAACACAGACCTGAAACAACCTCCCAGATGATATGAGACAAGCCTTGAGTCTGATCACTTTCCTATCTCAGACCGCCTACTTTACCTTGTAATGGCTAAAAACTTTTCAAAGTAGCTTTTAAATAGCCTTCATTTTAGTTGCTTCTGTTCAGGATCCCAACAGAGCTGACATGAGCAAGTACGTATTTTCATTTTCATTTTCTGTTTACTTACGCATGAGTGAAGACTATATGCTGGGACAGAGCTTTACCCTGTATGATTCTCATCCATCCGTCTGTGGATGATGAGGTTTTTGACTCAGAGAATAATCTATGATTCTCGTATGGCCTCGGCAGTGAGATCAGATCAGATCAAGAGTAGACTCAGGAACTCGGGGGGATAAGAAAACATAGAGAAAAACATATGGGCTCACTCACAATGTGCATCTAAATGTGAGAGTATTAGTTGTGTGCACTGTTAAGTATTTTATCTGTTGTATCTCTTGTCTGTACTTTTGCACTTTTTAACTGTAGATCTTTTACATTTACTGCATTTTTACTACTCTGTAAAGCACTTTGGATTGCCCTAGTGTATGAAATATGCTACACAAAATAAGCTACCTTGCCTTGCCTTGTCTATAGGGTTTTCTATGTGCTGAACACATGCTCACATGTACACACTCTTGTGTCCACACCAGCATAAATTTAATGTATATGTCTATATGCATTTAGTGTGTGTTACACAGCTGTGACCTCTGTGTGAATGAGGTCGGAATTCAGCACCATACTTGAAGCCTGATTGCTTCTTTCCAGCTGAAATAGGTTTTGAGGACAGGACATACAATACACATAAGAAATGACTGAAACACTCAATATCTGCAGTATAAATATTGTGTTGTGCTCTGTAAAAACATGCCATATTTTCTCAAGATACATCTGGGTTTGTATCACTCATCTGTATCTGTGAAATGGCTGCTAAAAAGGGCTCACGACCTGGTGCTATAAAATGTGTTATTATTTAATTCATATAAAGGCAGGGTCATGAAAGAATGCGTGCCTGTTGATCTGAATCACTCAAAATGTCCACCTTATCTTACCTTTAGTCTTACATTTAGCCTTTAAATCTCTAAAATTTAACTTAAAAATGAATAAAAATCTGCCAACAGTGAAATCATCTAGATTTTTCCCAATAGAGTTTCACTTTTTTGGTTCAAAGCAAGAGGAAAAAAGACTTCAAGTGATTTGCCTTTGTAATCAGCTGGTGGACAACTTCCAAGGGACTGTGGACCTAAAAGTCAGTTTGCATTATTGATTTTATAAATAGCTACTTTTGTTTGGGTTTTGCACCACTAACATACTGTATGTCTTGAGGTACTGACTTGGGTGACAACTTTATGTTAAAATCTAGCTTTAACTAATCTTTTAGATTATACTTTGCTCACATGGTGCATCTTCCTAAATAGTAGTGTTTGCTCCAATTACATTGCTCAAATGAGAATTGAGAAAGTCTTATTGTGAGTCCTTGTCTTACAGTTTCCAACTGCTTCTAAAAAATCATGAGGCAGAATTTTAGGATTCTTGGGTTAGTTTGAAGCTGACTTGACATGTAACACATACCAATCATGTGGACTTTGTTATCAAAATGCTTGGGAACCTAGCATGTTTTTTACTATGTATCTTACCCATAAATGGTCATGCTTTCTCCATTTTACACTTCATTTCATGCTGAGATAACTTCTAACCAAACCCCTGAGTCGTATGTGAGAGATCAAGGCTTTAGTGAATTTACAATACACTTAAGTTAGTGTATCTCTGAAGCAGCATGCCTGACCACTAACCAAACGCATCAAAAACCTGTCATGCCGTCCCGATTAGAGTTTTAATTTGCTGCAGATGCCGTGCGAGTAAAGCTTAACGTCACTTTGTTTAATTCTGATGAAATGTCTTGCAGGGAGGAAGAGTGATGAAATATTCATGATGAGAAAGAGAAACATGTTCAATATGTAGAGGAAAGTGTAAATAATTAAAGATGGCCCTTTGATGAATTATCCCAAGCTGGGCAATTCCCCATACATGCATACTTTGTCAGACAATGAAGGTGTTCAGGGTGCCTTCATTCCCTATGCTGGGTAAGATTGTTTTTTGCTGGAGATGAAAAGAAAGTTGAAAGGTGTTATTTTTTGAGATTTTATTTTTTTTTTTTTAGAAAATTGCTCCATGACTGCCAAGGTTGAAATCCTCCATCTGCCTCTCTTCTCTCACCTTCTCTCTCCTGTTCTCCCTCCCCCTCACGGGCGCATCTAACAGTCGGGTCCAGATGATGATGAAGTACAAAGTGGTTAAATGCTGCCGCTAACTTCAGAGGAGCTTTTAATAATGAATTCAGGTTTAAACTGCCTTGATTAGATGAGGCTTGCTCTATTTTATTGGAGCCAGTGGCGGGGAAGGTAGCGGCTGACGAGATGTAAGGGAAGTTAATTCTTTTTCTGGGATTCACCTGCCCTGCGCCAGCTCTCCAGAGGAGGCTGCCACCTGCTAGCTAACTGCTCCAATGTCCTCATTCTCTGCGTATTTGCATCTGGCTGCTGATAGGAGACACAGACGCCAATATAAAAAGCCTAGACTTTTTTTGTATTTATTAGCAGGATTTGAGTGGGATTTTGTTGTCCCATCCTGACATAAACTCTGTCCTAACCCTTTGTAAGATCAGTTTCTTTACTTTGGTAGCATTTAACATCATCAACACATGTTCATTCATCACATTCAATTTCCTGAATGTTGTCTTGAAACTCAGGTTAAAACCCCTTTATTATTGTAATTGGGCCAATAATTGTCAGTCAGCAGCAACTACATTTACATTTTTCTTTTACATTTTTTATTTGACAGACGCTTTTCTCCAAAGTGCCACACAAATGAGGTATAATCCATCCAACGGTAGGAGGTCAAGGTTGGAGGTCCATGAATTAACACATAAGTGCATAGTAAATGGCATGCATGGAGAGAGAGACAGAGAGAGAGAGAGCATATTAGTGGAGTAAGTACACTTGGAAGAGGTAGGTCCTTGATTTTTGAAAACAGAGAGGGATTCTGCTGACAGAATTAAATGTATTTACTCAGAAAGATTTCATAAAACATGATCCTGTTTTGTTTTTGTTTCCAAATCCTATGCAATGCATCAGCGAGCATATGAGCACTGTATATTGATTTGTGTGAGTTATTAAATAAGAGAGGTTTCCAAAGAGGCAATAATTTACACATCTTCTCCCACAGCCCACCTTGGCACTCTTATTAAATCTGTCAGCTGGCCTACAGCTGCAAACCATTTAACACTAGTAAGCAAATAAATATCAGACTGTTCTGAGTTCAACCATAGCTAACAGCAAGTTTTGCAGCCTGCTACTCTGTAGTTACTTCAGAGGAAGAATGTGGGTTGTGAAAAGTGGGAGCAAGAAACTCCAGCTACCCAGCTGACCTGTGGATGCACCAGAAAAATAAAATCATTGTTAATTGTTCAAATTCTAAAAATGACTGGTATTTTAGCCAGTCATTTTTCTAACAGGCAACTTCTTGCTGTAATGTAGATAATGACTGTCCTCTCTCTGTAGAAATTCCAGAAGTAGCATCACTTTGTTATAAAAAGTCTGAAAAACGCAGCCCTCTCATTCATTTGAATGGGAGCAGTGCATTGAAGCAGCAGGGATACCAATGCAGAGGGTTGGTCCAGTTGGTCCAGCAAATAGTTGAACCTGGTTCAACTTTTGCTGCAATGCAACGCAACATTATCCAGCAAGGTGCTACATTGGCCAATCACATACATGCAAACACACATTTCATTTTATATGCTGTGTTTCTGCTGTTTATCTCATGATTGCCGTGATGAAAGACAAAACAGTCGCTGCTGTGATAACTTTCCAGACTTGTAAAATCCTGTCTGTGAGTATTACAAACCGCTGTGTGGCACTTGATAAGCTTTTAAATGCATTAATCTGTAGCTCCAACTGGATTTCCTGGATTGTATTTCATTGTTTCACCAATACCATGTAATTGCCTTCCCATCTCCTTTGAGATTCTCCTTTGCTGGTTCCTTAAAACCATGACCACAGTCTTCCCCTAATTATAAACAAATAGGTTTAGTCCTCTAACATTACCATCATAAAACACTCATCAGAGTTGTTTTTGAAAGAGTCATATGGCGTGTTTTGGAAGGCAGCGGCCTATTTTGTTGGATTTATTGGGATGCAGGCCAGACTAACCATCCCAACCCAGTGACTCTATTATTGTAGGTACCCTTATAGAACCAGCTCTGTGCCAGAATGTACACATCCTACTGTGCATGTATGTCTTCTCAAAAATTACAGTAGATGAGGAGAGTAGAGTTGCAGCTATACAGCAGAGTTTCTATAAGCAATATGTAGTTGAGTAAATAAAAGAGGTCTAGTGTCAAGACAATGAAAAAACATTCAATAGTCCATTAATTAAAATATGTCAGTGCATCATTTTTAAATAGTGAATTTTTAATTCTCTACAATATGTGTCACAGTTTGTGGCTCATTTACCTCCCTTGTTTAATCATTAATTTTTGGTAAACAATGCAAAATATGTCAACCGACATATTTAAACAGAAACTTTAGGGCATATGAGCCTAGTGACACAGTTTGATCTCTCCTAATGTCAAGCTCCAAGCATAAAATATTCTCCAGTGATGCATTGGTCTGGAGAAAAGCCTCTTCCCCTACCTTCTGCTCATTATGCTGCTGGCACCTGGCAGTAAACCATGCTATTAGCAAAGATAAAATGCTTAGACAGTGATTATTTAACCTCAGTGTACACAGAGCTAGCAGGGAGTCTGATAATTCAGGCCTAAACCAGTTCTAGTCCGATATGATGTCTCCCATCGGTCGAGCAGTATGATAGAATTTTTTCTACCATCTCTCTTTCTCTCTTTCGCTGCCTGTCTCTCAAGGTCAGCTTGTCTGATTCATTTTACCAATACCCCTGCTGCTGATGACTGGACTGGACTAAGTAAAAAGTAAAATTTTATTTATATAGCCCCTTTCAAAACCTGTTACAAAGTGCTTTACAAAGGATAAAAGGTTAAAAGAACAAAAGATGAGATGAACATTACAACAGAAGATATAGCAAAAATAAAAAAAAAAGCAGATAAAGGCGTCACAAATCAAAAATAGTGTACATGATGACTCAAGCACAAAAACACTTAGAAAAAAGATCGATCTTCAGTTGTAACTTAAAACACCCGAGAGAGTTTGCTGACTTGACTCCCAGTCTGGGACCCAGGACAGCAAACACACAGTCCCCCGGTGTCTTAACTATTGAATGAGATGCAACTAGCAGGCCTTGCTCAGAGGACCTGAGGGGCTTAGCAGAGGCATTAGTAGTTCACTAATATACTCAGGAGCAAGACCATTCAAAGCCTTATAGATGAGGAGGAGGATCTTGAATTGAATCTTAAATTTAATCTGAAGCCAGTGTAGTGACATCAGAACCGCGGTGATGTGAGAGTGAAATGAGGTCTTAGTGAATAATCTTGCTGCAGAGTTTTGGACCTACTGTAACCGGGTAACAGTGTCTTGGCTCAGGCAGGAATAAAGAGCATTACAGTAGTCTAAGCAGGAGGACTAAAGAGCATGGATAACCATTTCCAACTGCTGGAAAGATAACAGTGGGTGTATTTTTGCAATATTCCTCAGGTGAAAGTAGCAGGACTCAATTACTGACTTAACATTTTTATCAAATTTCAGCTGGTAGTTAAAAATGACACCAAGGTTTTTGGAAAAAGATTTGTAGCCAATGAATTGAGGTGTTGGAGGATGTTATTAGAGAACTGATCTGGGGCGAAAACCAGAATTTCAGTTGTACTGTTTAATTGAAGAAAATTTTGAGACATCCAGTTACTAATCTCAGCCAGACACTTGTGCAGAGTAGTTAAATTTGAGTGGCTACTGGCCCTAAAGGATAAGTAGAGTTGTATATCATTAGCATAGCAATGATAAAACACACAACCAAACTGATGGATCAAGTGCCTTCAGGAGAGCATATAATTAAAATAAAATGGTTCCAAGAGTTGACCCCTGAGGCACCCCACAAGACAGAGTACAGGCGGATGCTTTTTCATAAGCTGATACAAAAAACCTAGATAAATAATAATAAAAACCAGTTTAGTGCTACACCAGATATCCCAACCCATTTTTTAAAGGTTGTATACAAGGGAACTCTCAAAAGGTTGTCCTCTTTTGCAACATTTGCATTTTTATCAATTCAAAAAAATGAATAAAGTGGAATAAGCACCCCCTGTTTAGTGACTGTAGTGGTTGCCTTTGAACCTGTTCAGTCAGAATTCAAGTGATCTCATGCAGTGATGAAATGTTTCTCAAGTTTACTCAAGTACTTTACATAAGAACAATTTTGAGGTGCTCTATGTATATCAATAAGATGCTACTTTAAATTTTTATTTCACCAGATTTATGGGGGGAAATATAGCACATTTTACTATTGTAAACTTCTCTCACAGCTGTTTTGCAGATTAAGATTCTACATCCATTAAGACAGTTTATACATGTTTTTTTTTTTTTTAACTAAACTACCAATTGCATATAATAACATTACATTTAGTATCACCCTAACCAGTTACAGTATTGAAAGGTTGTTAATGCATCAGTAATGATAACCCAATAATATGAAGGGACCACTTTGTGCAACGGGTACTTTTATTTTTTGACACTTAAAGTACAGTACTTAAATTATAATTCTTGTTATTTCCATCCTGCTTAATTCAACAACACCTGTGGTCACTGTTAGGAATGGCGAGTGCATTACAGATACTAGAGTTCTGTTCAAAATGACATGTTTGTTGACCACTGGGGGCACACACGAACACATGCTGTGGGCTGAGAGGATTAATTGTGTCACATTGTTTGAAAAAAAAAAAAGAAGAGCTTCAACAATGACTTTAGATGAAATGCACACACGCACTGGCTTTTATCTTCATCCTCATCATATCCAGTAAGTGCTGATTACAGAATGCAATAATGGTGGACATAAACTGTATAAAATGGGGTGTGATATATTGGAAATCATCTGCCACCGACCCTGCAGGTGTTTTAACACTACTGTTTGTGTAAATGATCTTTCAGAAATGAGGGCCTGACAAAAGAGCGCCTCAAGCTAATCTAATAAATCTGGTTTCCTGGCCATTAATTCTGACATCAGCACCAACAAGAGATCCTCCCTCTCGGTTAGTTATAGATAACGATTCTTTGTATGTGGGTGTATCAGCGTCTGGTGACACATTTTTCACGCACATTATAGGAGCCACCTCAGCCATCCTCTTCCATGTACGAGTTATTGATCCCAGTGTGATTGTATCCTGGTCTTTCGCCACTCAGCAGTTTAGCAGTCAGCCCTGTGAGCGAGCGGGCCTGCATATGGGCGTGGGTTCTGATTATCCCAAGCTCACTGCATTTTGCTGCAGTTATTTTTAGCTTCAAAGATTGTTGCCAGCTTCTCTCTGGGAGGCTGTGTGGAGCTGGCTTTTCTGGTGGAGGCCTTGGAGCTGACAGCGCTGGAAGAAATAGAACAAAGAAGCACAGAAGAGGCAGTCGAGACAGTGACTTTAGTGTCAGTCGAAGATGGTTTTATTTTGGAAACATTACAGTTAGGGAAGATTTAGGGTGTCAAGTTCAGTGAAAACTGATTTTCTGTGCCGTGCTTGTTTATTTTGAGGATGCTGCCATTGTACTGCATCTTAGAGCCTGTCCTCCAAAGTAAAACAACACAATAGGTCATAATGTCGGTCGCCAAAAACAACCTATAGTTACGTTTGAGTGACAGACGCCATCTAGCTGACGTAGTAATTATGACCTGGATGACTGGAGCAGTTCAGATGACGTCTATATAAGGTGACAAATTTCCATATTCAGAGGTGGTGGGTTGGGTGGCTGGTTAGATCCCAGCTTGCAAACAGTGGGCGTGGTGGACTTTTCTGCAGGAGACCGCTGTTCGCTTCCTGTTCGTATCTTATTATGTTACGTAACAGCAATCGGAGGCTTCGATAACGTGAGTCTAAAGACGTAGGGAGGTATTTTCCAGGAAATCTGAGCTGTTACCTGAAACTGCACATTACTTATTATGTTACCAAACAGGAGGTTTCCCGAGAATAGAGGACGCTCTCCACAAGGTCACTTTCACCTTGATGGAAAACACACCTCAATCACACATGAACTGGTAAAGCTTGTCCTTGGGGCAGATGGTTACATCATTTCTCTTTTGGAGCCCTGACATGGAGCATGTGTGTGTGTATGTGTGTATGTGTGTGTGTGTGTGTGTGTGTGTGTGTGTGTGTGTGTGTGTTTGTGTGGCTAGACAGTATCACTAGGGCCAGTAAGAGCTCAGTATTCATTGTTATGTCAGCATTTTTCACCCTATCACTCTCTCTCGCCATGTTTTTCCCTCTGTTCTCCTGTTCTGCCTTTGTGATGGAAGTAACAATTATTTCTATTATTGAATTATCTTTGAATAACGTTTTGAATCCACCAGTTAATTGTGAAGTCTATAAAATGTAAGACAGTACAGTATAAGGCCCTTCATAAGACCCAAGAGTCTGGTTTTCTGAGCAACAGCTCCGACACATATTCACTTTAAAAAATGATCCTCACATTTGTGAATCTGGAACCAGCTATCTGGCATCTTTCTGTGATCATTCATCAGAAGAATGATCAAAATCATGTTGATTAGTTTTCTGTCAGTCAAATAATCATTTCAGCGCTAATGTTATTCATCACTCTCTGCTCGTTCTTTCTTACTCTATCTCTTTTGTGTTTTTTTTTTTCTTTTTCTCTGCCCTCTGGAACCTCCTGACAGCTGTCTGAGAGACTTTCTGTGACAAGCCAGGTGAACTGGTGGGTTGTCTGTCTGTGTGTGTTTCTGAAAGAGACACAGATCTACTGATGACAGGTGGCCTCCCGTACTTTCTCTCTCCAGGCTGTGTGACTCAGGAAAGAGAGATGTAAGGGAGGAAAAGTATTGTACAACCATCCTATAATAAATGCAGGAGGACAAGAAGCAGAGTAAAGGAAGGAGCAAAGTATTTCGAAAGAGCAATAAGTGTAAAGGGAATGTGCAGAGACAAAAAATGGAGGAGAGAGAGGAAGCCAAAATGGAATAATAGGGAGGAAGAAATGCATTGAGGAGGTAGGAGGAGAATTGGCTGGAGGAAATCCATCCACCGGGCATTATGAAAGAAAAAGGAGAAACCAGCGTTCTCATCCATCTAGCAACAGTGAGCTCTCTCTTCATTCTCCCTCCATCTTCTCCTCTCAGCAAACTCAGTTCATTTACATTTACATTACACCCAGCTGGAGTTGATTTGGTGGTGAGTGATGGATGGTGAGGTTCTGATGCTGTTTATAGAAATGGGCTCAGGGGGTTAGCAAAGTCAGCTGTTTGCAAGGTGGCGAGCACAGTCTGATACAATATGGTTTGCTCGTTAGCAATTCAATTGCTAGCTGCAGCGGTGGCGCATCTATTTATGGGATATGAGTTTAATGTCTGCTGCTTGTCACATTAAGTGGCTAGTTAGCACATCACACATTAGTTTGAAAATGTAACAGAATAGTTGTTTATCCCTACAGTTGGACTAAGTTTTGGACCCAATCTATGACTTTTGGTAAAGGCTATACTTGACCTTGGTTAGTTCTACAATAGGATGTCATTTTCTAAACTATTGCATCTCAGATTTAAATATAATTATTGCAGTGAGTTCTGGATTTGAAGTGATTATATATCAGCAATAAAATTATTACAGTAATATTATAAAGTTGTAAATTTATGATAAAGCTGAAGGTCAATTTCTACTTGACTTACAGTAGATTTACAGTACAGACTTACTGTTTCCACTATAGTTTATTATCATTCTTTTTAATGTTTTATCTTTGATTTTATTTTGATCTTTTCTTTCAGCAGTCAGCAGTAGTAGCCTAAACATCCATAACATCTGACAGACTGTTAGACTAGTTTTTCAAGTCATTCTGAGATAATATAGATGAGAAATAATGTCCTGTGTTATGTGATAGCAGTCAAAAATGTAACAGTACTTGCACAGTTTGTGAAAGCCAGACATGGCTGAATCAGACAGGATTAATATCACTGGGTGCATCTGTGACACAAAAATTATCCAACCTACCTTGTAGAAACCAATGCTATCACATCAGGGCTTTTGTGTGTAGTACCAGATGGTCATTCATACCAGCTATATTAAAAAAAAACAAAAAAAACAAAACAAAACACAAAGCTCAGAAACCGGATGCAAAATATCACAAACAACTCTTCCACATGATGGCTGCCACATGATGCCTGCCAAAGTGTAACACATTATTACTGGACTGCTGTTGTCATAAAACAGCAAAGTGGACCACTTTTTGTTTGTTTTTGTTAATTTTATCTATGATTTCTGAATGACAGAGACACAGCTGTGGTCAGGTTTAGTTGTTAGTGGGTACATTAAACATTTGTCCTATGCATAGCCAGCTTTTTTTTTGTTTGCACACCTACACATCTGCAGCTAAACAAACACAACACTGGTAGTGAGCACATTGGCTAGTGGTCTAAGTACAATTTTCAGGTTTTCCTCACAGATTCAGCCATTACTGAACAATCACCTTGTAAAGTGGTTAGATACGGTCGCGCCATTTTCAGCAAAATCCCGTGTGCGTGTGTAACACAAACACGTAGGTATGCATTTCCATATCCGTCAAGAAAATGAAGACAGAGGACCGTGTAAGACTGTGTGACAGCGCTGGAGAGAGAGTGCAAGAAAGTGTTAATAAAAGGAAACAGTAGCAGCAGAGAGGCAACTAGACCGAAAGAAGTACATCAATCTATCCATTTTCTAGATCCAATTATCCTGTTCTGAGTTGCAGGGAGCTGTTTCATATCCCAGCATGCACCAGGTGAGAGGCAGGGCACATCCAAGGAAGCTCACCACGCCATCTCACATTTACACTTGCAGGCAATTTGGAGTTTTCAGTTCAGCTAACCTGCTCTACTACGCTACTACTCAGTATTACTCTGTGCATGACAACTGCAGAATGGATATTTTGATAACGGTGGTGTGGAGATGAGGCATCATTATGGGATAATGCTGGTTGATGCAAGTCGACAGAAAATCTGCTACATTGACTCTTCAGACTGCCACAGCCTGGCCACCAAACCTTGACTGCTTTGTCTCTTTGTATAGTGTGTGTGTGCTACAGACATGAAATTGTTGGCTGGTGTGTGTGCTGTCCAGGTTATGAGGCTGCAGTACAGCTGTATGAATAGGATTGGATGGTAGTGACCTAGTAGCTGATCAGCTGTTGTATGTTACAGTGAAGCATGAATGAAACAGTTGATGAATGCTTCAGTGCTCTGCCTCCAGTAATGCAATGCTTCATTGGTTAGCTGCTGTTCAACAAGTCCTTCAAATTAAATTACCACATATGTTGATGATGTAATGATAGTTTTGGAACTCAAATACCCTGATGAAGACCTTTATGGTTGAAACCGGTTGGTTTTTTTATTCGTAAGTAGCCATGTTGAATATAGGCTTTTTAACTTAATCCCAGAGTTTTTCCATTCCTGCTCCACGCATGAGTGCCTGAAGTTTGTTTTTTCCCTCTATAGTTTTGGAACTCTGTTCACCTGATCTGGAATACCTGATGATTAAATGTTGACCCTTCTATTTAGAAATGTATAGCTGTTGTTGTGACTGCTGTTTAAATCCCCCCACATGCAAAAGCTAACAATGTACTGAAAATACTCAGCAAGGCCATAAACAAAGAAGAATCAGCTCACCCTGAAGGTGCTTTTATTATCGTGGGTGATTTTAATCATCCCAAACTAAAGTCCTCCCAGAATATCATCGATACATGGACTGTCTGAAAAAAAAGTCTACAAAGCCGTCCTGCACCCTCCACCTTCGACAATCAGACCACATCTTTCTGTTCCTGCTGCCCACATACAGACAGCTGCTAGAACAAGTCAAACACACAGTCAGAACTGTGAAAGTATGGCCAGAGGGAGCTGTATCAGCGCTTCAGGATTGCTTTGAGCGGACAGACGAGAGCATATTCAAGGAAGCAGCCACCCAGTGGTCCCACACCAACTTAGAGGAGTACGCCTCATCAGTCACTGGCTTCATTGGTAAATGTGTTGATGATGATGTGACTGAGAAAGAGATAAAACCCTTGCCCCACCAGAAACCCTGGATGAATAGTGAGATCCACACCCTCATCTGAGTTCCAGACACTGCATTCAGAACTGGCAGCAGAGAGGAACTAAGAGCGACAAGAAACAGACAACAACTACAGACTACAGATTGAGGAGCACCTTAGCTATGCACACTATGAAGACAACAACCCAGAGCCTCTGCAGGGCCATGGCAGCCTGCAGTGACCAGGTGCTTACACTGTCCGCAGATGATGTGTGGAAGTTTCTAAAGAGGGTGAAGCAAACCTGCTGGACCTGATGGAATCCTTGGCCGTGCTCTCAGAGCGTGTGCCCAACAGCTAGCTGAGGTGTTTGCCAACATCTTCAACATGTCCCTGGCCCAGGCTACTGTCCCCACCTGCTTCAATACCACCACAATAATACCTGTGCTGAAGAAAGCTGCCATCACATACCTGTTTGACTGCTGCACAGGACAGACAATCGTAATGTTAGCACTCAGAAAATCTGCCTGCGCGCACACCTCACTAATGACATTGCTCGGAAACTAATGTTTTGTCTTTCACAAACAATTCGTTCAAAAGAATGAATCTTTTGGGTGAAAGAACTGAAATGAATCACTTCCTGAAATGATCGGTTCATTTCTCAGTTCAGTTGAGCTCTCAGTCAGTGGCGAGAGAACGTACTGGAATACACTCACTCATAAAGTGGGTGATTCAAGTCATTTGTTTGCAGGGATACATTCACCCACCGAGAGAGTGATTCAAGCTCGCAGGAGGAGTGGGGTGTGTTCAAGATAGCGCGTGTACAGCTGATTCGGGTTGCTAACATTTAGCTGCAGTGATTCAACAACATTGGTTTTGGACTGCAATCCAGATAAAACATTAACTAGATTGATATTATATGCATAGGCTAACATAATGTTACTGCACACACACACACACACACACACACACACACATAACTTTACTGTTTTGAAAAGAGGACAGCTATAAGGACACACACTGAACAGAGTGTGTGTGTGTTTGTGTGTGTGTGTGTCGCTGCTAGTGCTGACCCAAATGCTTCAAGAGGCTCTCTGCTGTGTGTGTGCGTTTGTGGTGGAGTGTCAGTATATAGCCGTAGCCCTGTTGTTTATTAGCCGAACGACGTCACTCATCAGCCCTGAATATCTTATTGAGCTTGGAATAAATCAGTTAGTGATTGGCAGGTCGTGTGTTATTTTGCCCCTCCTTCACAAACGACTGTTCCCTTTTCACTAGTTAGCGAAATGAAGTGAACGTTGGGCTGTGTTTCAGTTCAGTGAGTGGGACCGCACAGTCGGAGCTCCAGTCAAGCACTGCACAACTCGGTGAACAAATCTTTTTAATGAACGGATTCTAATGATTCAGTACACCAAAAAGAGCTGCTTTTCTTGTCACTATCAGAAACCTGTGTGTGTGTATAGGCTACAGATAAAAATGGGATGTCTAAGGTGCAGAGAGCTGCATCCTGTTGAAAATTTGAAGCAACCAATTAGAGAGCAGCCTCAGGTGGGTGACCCGCTTGCCAAAAGATGAAGGACCTAAGTACACACTCATTTGGCCGGCGCCTCTCACACAGGAAGTGTTTTCACACAGAAATTAACCAAATACAATTTGAAAACAGATGTTTAATAAATGCTGGCATGGCTACAAAACACAGAGTAAGAGTAAACAATTTTATTTCATAGTTATTTCATAATATATAATTAATTTATGTTTAACATGTTTTAATAGCCTTTCTTCTCTGGATAATTGGAACGGGGGCGGCTCCGGCACCCTGCATTAACAGGCCGCCACTGTGTACACATCATCTGAACTGCACCACTGCTCTGGGGCATAATTACTCCGGCCGCTCAGCATCACTCAAAACTATATGTCATTTTTGGGCGGCTGACATTATGACCTTTTGTGTCGTTTTTTTCTTGGGAATTATTATTATGGTTGTCTGTGTTTTTACTGTTATATAAAAAAATGTTACTGTTTTTATTCTGTTTGAAGCCAATTGTGGCATCTAGTTCAGAGTTGCTTCATTCTTGCGGAGATGAACACGTCATGAGCTGTCAACACCGCGACTTGTCAGCAGTGACTGATGTCGAACGCCCTCTCTCTCTCTCTCTCACTCTCTCTCTCTCTATTCTGTTCTCTCTGTTTCACAAATCACAAACACACGCTAACTGCAACACATGCAAACCACTTGTACACATACAATACACTCTCTCACACACACACACACACATACACACACACATGTACACACATGTACACACCCCCTCCCACGCGCAGACAGCTGGGGCGTCAGTCTCCTGGCTCAGTGCCCTGAGAGGAACACGGAGGAAGATGGACAGGCAGGAGCTGTCAGCGAGGACGCAGGGACACGCAGTCGGCTTCTCACTTCAAATAATGAACCACATGTGAAGCGTCAACTCAGCTCCAATTAGACTGGATGATAATTATCTCAGCACTGGTTGGGCTAGAGAGGATGTCGAGTTAAGTGAAGGGGCAAAGATTGCTTGCGTGAAGCCAAGTAGAGTTTAGTTAACACTTTCAATCCTACTTTTTTTTTTTTCAAAACTGATATTTTCATCCCTCTTGTCCCCGATATATCCACAATCCGGGATATTTATCATTTAAATACCTTTTAATACCTTTTTATTGATATTACTGAGATTAGATTAACTCAAATTTTACTCTGTACAGGAAAGCTTTTATGTTGATAGCATCAAATGCCTTCTTGGAAGGAAAAAAACCTGTTTTAACAGGAAATTATTCATTTTACATTTGTAGAATCAGCAAGCAAAGTTGTAGTTATGTTGAGCAGTGCAAATGATCGGTGACTAAAAAAAGATACATCAAAGTTTCCAGATTTCAAGAGAGTGAGCTGAGTATATCTTTTGAGATTTAGGGGGCATCTAGGTGCAACACAAAATGAGTCCCTTATGTGTATCTGCGCTGATGTGACACTAAATTCTACAAGTTTTTTTTTCTAATGTGTCACTTCTGCTCTGTCCTACTTTCGGGAAAACCAGTGTCACTTTTAATCATTAATTATTCATTTGACTGTGGAAACAAAACTGTTATGGCAGGTTAGAGGAAAACATCTCGGGTGATAGAATGGATTTGGTATCATACGGAAAACCTTCTAAAAATGGTTATTCTAATTATTTAAACAATAAAGACTCAATATGGTTTAGCTCAATGCTCTACTGTCTTTAGTTTCTTCCTGCCTCAGCCAGTCTTTCTCTCTGTGTGTCGGAAACGTGTGAGGGAGGGAGGTTCAACTGAACCATGAATGACCTACATGAGTGACAGCTCTGCTTTCTGTCCGTCTCGTTCCCATTAGCACTCTGTTTGGCATTTGGCAGCCCGCCTCGTGTAGTACTACTACATGTGTACGCTCTTTATATATTATATATTATCTATATAGTACATAGAGTACATTTACTCACCTTTTAACTTCTACACTGACGCCACAACATTCATAATTAATACCTACTTCTCTATAGCGTGACACAATAGGTCTATATGTCCATGTCAACGCTCTGGAACAGGAAGTACACACTGAGGATGTTCTGTGCGGTTATGCTTGAGTAGAGAACATACATGATAACCCTCCCGGTCATTTGTAAAGACGTTCACTCTGTACACTGACATTTTGCACCATTAAAGGGATTTCAGTGTTTTCAGTGGGGAATTGATATCAGAGCTTTGACCTGTGGCCCAGATGATTATAATATTTCTCTCATAGGGATGAATCAGAAATCTGCCCGAGTGACTATATGTGCTTTTTTACTATGTACATTTTTAATCGTTTTATGTCTGAAGAAGAGAAAAATGTGTTTAGCAAGAATTTCTTCTGTTTGTTATCTAAATGTCATTTGACTTTTATTGTGAAATCCAGTTTACAAAAAAGCATATGTAAGCAAGTCTTCATAAACCACATATGCCTATATTTGGAAAATATGAGATTACAGTAAATTGATTTTTACATATGTGATGTCTTACATTTCATATGAAATGTCCATATCCACATAAGATAAATATGTTCTTGTTTGGTTTTTTTGTAAGATGCTCTTGCTGTGTGTCCCACCTTTCACAAAAATTCACTGTTACTGTAAGAATCTATATTATCGCCTGTTATGTTTCAGTTTTTATCCACATTTTCCATATGTTTAGTCTCTGAATCCAGTGAAACCAGTTGAAGTCATAATGTTTTGAATCGCATGTGTATATGAAGGATTTGTTCATGTTTGTATGTAAGCCAGTAATTTTTGCATCTCATCCCAAATAAGCTGTGTGTGAAGCAAATGAAATGTCATCCGGTTTGAATGTCGGAGTGATCAGGTTTGGTCGAGTATTACCACCGGTTCATTTACACAGACATCACACTGCGCGGAGAGACCATTAACCTCCTGAACAGGGCTTCAATGGGATTAATGTGACTCCACTACTGACCCTTTTCTCTCTCTGCCTCTCTCTCTCTCTCTCTCTCTCTCTCTGTCTCTCTCTCTCGCCCCTCCTCCTTCTTGCTCTTAGCAACAACAAAACTCACCCTTAAGCCTCCCTCGCGGTTGTTCAAATCACGAGAAGTTACGACACATTACAGATGTTCGCTCCCCGTCACAAAAGGCTTTCGTCAGAAACGCTCTGGACCTCAATCTGCTTTATCTACGTACATCTTGCGTCATTACTTTTATATGCTTTTTTTAAGAGCTCTAGTGCCTGTAGATCACACAAGACGGCACTTTAAAGAAATATTCATAACATAAGAGCCCAGTTTAATATTGAAGTGTTGCGGTTTTTGTTTTGATTGACTCCACTGAACCTCTTCTTCTCCATCACACACACTTTGCAACCACTGTGGTTTCACTTTAGCTCGTCATCATCTGTCGACACTCCGCATTGCTCAGTGAGCTATTAATGTAAAAGGGTAAAGGCTTCTTATATACAAATAAAAGGTTATCCTGTTTAAATGGTACCCCTATACCAACTCTATACATACAGTAAATTGTGATTCAGGTAAAGTAATTGCTGTCAATTCTGTAATTCTCGGTGAAATGTCAAAGGTACAGTGTAATTTTGCTCCTTGTTACTCTCACAAATGGATTGTTGCCATTTCATCACAGCTATGTGTGCAATTTGAGACAGCTGGCTTATTGCATGGATGGGAGACTCAGAATCAAACAAACCTGATTGTTACTGTTCAGTGTAATGACTTTAATTGCCTTCCATCCTGACGCAAATGGGCAAATTGAATGCAGCGGCGTCGCCTTTATGAGAATGTCGAGGAGCGTTCGCATGTGATAATGCGTTCTCTTTTTTCCTGTCTATAAAACCATTTAAGATTTATATATGAAACAAAACGTGTAATATTCAAAACCATAACATTAAAGACACAAAGTTAACTGTGACGTAAATATTAATTATGAAGCCTCCGCACCGACAATAAACTGCGAGTATGACATGAAACATTGCAACTGTCTCATTCATGCTCCAGATTCATAGGCTCATTCATTAGCCGTTGGCTAACTATTAGATAACTAGCAATGTTCAATCATATGCATGATGGTGTACGAGGCTGCCGTTATAAAATGACACTTAGATTGGCGGTTTGGCTCTGGTCATGTGATGCTCCGGGACAAATCTGAGAAAGCTTCACACAGCTCACAACCCTCCTGGCAGAGTCTGAGATACACAACATTTCATGAGCATGAACGCATATTAACAAAAAGAAAATTCAAAATCGACAAAAAGCTGATTGCTAACCGGAGGAGGAGGCTGCGGAGGTGAAAGGAGTTCAATTGTGAAGCAGAGAGGGCAGAACTCAGCGTTGTTGTATGCAGACTGAATAAGCATCAAATATTTATTATAGAGTGCCTACTGTGAGAGGTAGGAGGTGGACAAGGTACAATTTACCTTAGCAAAATAACATTGCAACGTATATGCTTATGAGATCTTTATAAGTAGAGCACAATAGATGGATTTGCAAGCAAAAAAAAATCCGTGTCAGTGTCCAGTGAACAGTGAACAGTCACTTATGTGCGTCAAGATGTCATACGTTTGTAGAATATACAGCTGGGTCGAATCTATAATGACTGCTGTATGGAAATCTAACTTTTCATTTACTTCCTTCCTTCCTTCCTTCTGTCCTTGCTGTCACTCCCTCCTTCATTTCCATCCTGCCTCCTTCTCTCCTCTGCCATTAGAAATAAGGGCAAAAGCCATCTTGCTTCTGGAACTTTCTCTCACACTCATTAGAGTGCCAGATACCCTCCGGCAACCAACATCCAAACACACATTAACCTTTACAGAATGCCCCCCCCCCCCCCTCCTCCCCTCATTCTCCTCCCGCCCTCTCCTCTCTTTCTCTTTCTTGCTGAGACTTTAATTTGCTGGATCACCCCCCCCCCCCCCCCCCTCTCCAGTCACTCCTTCACATCCTATTTGGCACCAGATAGAATCATTTGGGGGATTTTGGGCAGCAGCTGTGTTGATGTATGGCTTGCATGCGAGGTCTGGTCCAGCTGTGACAGTTATTGCTCCTTTGCGACCGAGCGGGAAAGAGAAATACGTCGCGTTGAAACCTCTGTGGCTCTACATTAATAAATAATAAGGTTATTGTGATTGATGGAGATATGCAGGTGTGTGTATAAGAGTGCGGCTGTGGGGTTTTCTTTATGTGAAAGCTTAAAGAAAGAGGAAGTTAAAGGTAAAGGTGTCAATCTGTGCGCCGTGTCCTACTTCAGTAACTCGACTAATGTTTGCTCTCCGTTTCCATCCTCTCAATTTTTTGGGCTACAGATTGTGAGGCATGTGGACTAGCCCTCTATGAGACAGCTAATATTTGTCTTTGATCCCTGCTGGATCTGTTGGCACCTTATTGGTTGTGTGTTTAAGCGCTGCTGTTTTAATTAGACCATTTCAACTCAGTCCAGCTCCATTCACTACATTTATTAACAGCAGTAAACAACACAGATCTCCTTTACAGGTGTGTCCAATGCATAGAAATCATGTCAAATAATGCAACACAGGCATTTCTGTAGGCTTCTTAGTTTATTGTTTTGAAAGCTTTTTGCAAAACTGGATGCCCCTCAGCAAGGAATCTACTGTTTTTAAGCCCCAGGCAGGTTATAAGCAGCACTATAATGAACCCTGGAGAAGTCATGATACTGTGACAGCCAGGAAGAGAGGCACATTGAAATTAAGTCTTTGAACTTTCTAAGGGTTACAAGATGAATTAATTATATACATATCTCGCTGTCTTCCTAACTCTGTGTTGTAAAAAAAAAAAAAGAGTCTCAGAGAGTGTCTTACCTGCAGCCTGCAGGCTGTACAAGCAAAGTCTGTTAAACAACAGAGGAACAAGTCAGTCTCACTTACAAGTACAGTTGACTCAATTAACGCAATCAGGTTGCTGGCAATGATGCATAAATTGAGGCAGTGTAGTTAAGAAGTTAAGTTTCCGCCTTTACAGGTGTCCTTGTCCTTATTCTTTGTCCTTGCGCTTACTTATAGGTCTATGATCATTTCTTGTGCCAATCATAATAAGAGCTAAGCTCCACCTGGAAGAGATGAATGCTCCTCTTTTTCAAAGTCAGTGTTTATACCAGTTGAACGAGACCCGGGCCCGGCACCACAAGGCGCTTTAAGTGGGCTTAGCCCCCTCGGTTGTATTTTTTGCCCTCTCTGTTTAAGCTGAGGAAAGGTGAGAAAGAATTTCGCTGGTTTATTTTGTAAGAATTCTGCTTGTTTGACATGTCGAATAATTACTTTGCCGGTATAATTTTAGGCAATGTCCACAGTACCAAAATGGAGCAAAGGAGATCAATAGACAGACAGAAGACATCACTTAGTTCAGTTTCTTAGCCTGCTTGCTTTTCATGGTTGTAAACACAATGTTCCCTCCCCCCCCATTGTAGCAGAGACAGTCTGCAGACAGAAGGGAAACGACAGGGAAGTGAAGGGACAGTCAATGAGAGAGAGAGAGCAGCTGTCTCTACGTGCCTTGTCCCGCTGATTTTAACAGAGAATTGTTCATAAATTCAAAAAAAACATAGTTAGCACTTTGCTAATGCTACATTCTTATGTGAGTACTCTGATAAACAAAGTGTTGTTGTTATTTAGCCTTCCTGAGGCTATTTCACGGTTAAATCAATTAATTTTATTTTATGAAAAAAAAAAACTGCCCCCTCACAATTTTTAACAGCCCCCCCTCAGTCATTTCATCCTGGCGCAATAACAACCTGCCTCAATAAATCCTTTAAATATATGTCAGAAGCAATTTAGTAAAGGACTTTCACTGTCTAAAATACTAGTACAACCTATTTACAAGAGTTGTCCACTTGCCTGAAGGAATTAGGATTTAATTATAAGAACAGGTCGTATGCGTGCTAGCTGACTTTAAATTTGAGAGCGAAGAATGTGAAGGGTGTTTGTACTTTGGAGGTGATTTCCCTTCATATCTGGCTAACGCGCCGCTGTGTGTACCTGTCACCGTGAGCTGCTGCGTTTCTTCAGGTGCTGTCGTTGCTGGATGTTTGGCAAATATTTCAACCGGCATCACACTTATAGACTCTGTCTGACTGTTTGTTTCTCTCTCTACCGAACCCTTTGGATTCTATTGGCTGTTTTTGTTTAGCTTTCACTTCCTGTGCTTATGTGCTTATGTTTGATCTGGAGCACTATTGTTATTTTGAGGCAAAGTGATGCTTCTCAGGTGTGCCGTCATTTGGCACATGGAAGGCAGTATACATGTCATTTATGTCCACATGTTATCCATACACTCATACAGATAGAGGAACATCTTCACGGTTTATTCTTGACTTTGGAAATTGCAGCTGTTGCTGTTCTGGAGCTTTCTATCAAATCACATGATCTCCTTCTGTAGATACAGTTTGCCCAATTGTCATAGATTTCTAAGCACTTCAAGGACTCCTCGTGTTAGCTTCAAAGTATCCTGGAAACAACAGTTCCAACAACAGATCCCTTTAGCATTTGTTCTGGGGATTTCGATCATACCACATGATCTTCATCACCAGAAGGAACAAATATTTATGGATTTTGTCTATTCCTATGTCACCCCTTTCCCTTCCCTTCTTATATCTATATGAGATTTAAGTGTTTTAAGTTTTGGCAATACATTCGCTGGGTGATGTAAACAGGAATGCTTCAGACTTTATTTTAGCTTAGTTTGTGCTTTATTTGTTGACTTAAGCTACATTTTGATGAATCTGCATCATGAAACATCATGCTGTATTAGCCACTACCTGTTTTCACTATAACCATAAATGTACAGATAACAACAGGATCAGCAGCAGAAGAAAACAGTTTCTGAGAAGGTCTGTTAATGGATTTATGGACGTTTCTGGTTTGAGTTTATGACACTGAGAAAAAGGGCTGATTTTAATCCAAAATGTGCCAATTAGGGTTGACTGCCTGTCTCTTTGTCTGCCTCTGCCTCTTTTTGCTAGTTGTTGTTTTTTTTTTGTCTTGCTCTTTAATTTCTTTCTTTTCCTCTCCTCATCTTTTCTGCGTCTTCGTCATTGACACCACCCATCATCCCATATTCATTTTTCTCTTTGCCTGTTGCTGGGGGAGATGAAGCTGTCACACAAGGCTCTAATGACATAAAATCCACCAGACTTGCTGTCTTGCTCCCCCCCTCTCTCTCTCCTCTCATCTCTCCATTCCTGTCTGCTCTCTCCTCTGTCTGGTTGCTCTGACCCCCACCTGGGCGTGGCAGGTTTCTGCCTCCATCCTGTCCTCACTGGTGAGTGTTTTGGTGGAGTGGCAGTGAGAGGACCAGGGGGCCAAGGAGTGATGGATGGCTGTTCCTCCGGCCCTCTCCTTTCCATTCCCCCGACCGCTCTCCTCTCATTGCCTTCCCGGGGCTCGGCTTTGCTGGTAATGGCTTGAAACATGATATGAGTCTAACCCGGTGTTTGCCGAGGGAGAAGAAAGGAGTCCCCTAGCCAGCCAGAGTAAAGCTTCAATATGACAGGCTAAAGCAGAGAGGGCTTCTGCAGTGAGCGGCGCACTGATTTACAATGTGGAGGGTCAGTAGAGGCGGGAGGAGACAGTGCACCAAGAATCAGGCTGAGAGAGAGAGAAAAAAAGGAAGATTCAAGAGAGGAAAAATGAATTAAACATCTTTGAAATATGCGCCGTCACCCGCTTTCCCGTCTTTATTTATTTATTTTAGAGTTTTACATCAAGAGTCAATGTACTGTATACAAGGAAAACATTATTTATACTCTACAGCCCTACAATTACAAGCTGCTTCTCTGCGTTGACTCAACAAAGTACATCCACAGTATAGCATCTGCTGGAATATACCCAGTCGGTTGTCAATGGGGCTTTTAGCAGTCATACAATAACCATGTAACCTCGCTAGCCAACAACTGTACAAGAGAAGAAATCGAGGTGAATGAACTGTGTGAGTAACCTGTCTGACCATGGTCATTTGAAGATTTGTGCACTGAAGTTTTTCATTGTTAACTTTGTCAGACTTACGTAGCATTTGTGTTCACCGGTGGGTGGTTAAAAGGGACATATCATGTACATTTCCAGGTCTACATTTATATTCTGGAGCTTTGCTTGAATATCTCGGCATGATTTACAGTTCAAAAAACTGTAAATCGTATACTGAC
Organism: Thunnus maccoyii; assembly: GCF_910596095.1. Classification (NCBI taxonomy): domain Eukaryota; kingdom Metazoa; phylum Chordata; class Actinopteri; order Scombriformes; family Scombridae; genus Thunnus; species Thunnus maccoyii. The sequence goes on from NC_056546.1 coordinate 4,696,765, forward strand.
TATTTATGCAGCTCCTCAGTTCAGCCTTGGTCTGAAGGTCCTACACTGCCCCTCAATGAGCCCACTCTGTTCGGATTGGTTAGCTTCCAAAAGCTTCCAAAATATGCGTCACAGTTGACATCCGGTTGCTTGGGAGGCTTCATCAACAAACCTTGAAACCAACTAGAGTTGTAGTATTTTGCTTTTCCTTGAAATGTCAACTTCTCAAGTTCTTCTCATGTTCGAGCCAAAATATGAGAGTGGACGATGCAAACAACACATGGAAAAACCTTAGCAACAATCTTAGCAAACAAGGCTAGGGAACGGATGGCCATTTATGGGAATGTGAGACAATCTGATGTCAGCTCATTAGCAAAGTGGTAAAAACCAGGTTGAAGCTCTGGCTTTTGACCTGCAACCTCAGGGTTTTGTAACTTTGACCATAGACATCTGTCATCATAAAAATATATAAATAATATATGGCCCTATTAATCATGTCTTCAGTTCTTTTTTTGCTATTTTCAATGACATACATTGTGTAAACCAAAGTATAAAGGTTATATACAGCAATAATGCTGTATAATTCTGTGTGTTTAGAAAGTAGGATAGAATTATGTTTTGAAAATGAAATGACAAGCTGTAGAGGTAACAGCCTGTAGAGCCAGCAGACCACAGTCTGAAGGTATGGGGGAAAATCTTTCTTTGTAGCACTCCAATTAGAAGCAGCTACATGGCCACAAGAAGCCAAACTACATCTTGCAGTCTTGGATTTTTCTCGGAGAATCTAATGAGCATCCACTGAGCTCACCCATGGTACACCTGCACAGGTGTTTTCGATTATTTGGGCTGATTGGACCTCTTCTCAGGACTGTGTGGGCATGTTCACATGATTGACATCTACCTGACTCTCTTGTTAACTTATTTGCACCTGTTCAGGTGGGACAAATGTATTATTCAGTAAGTGCAGGTTTGTGATCTAATGTTATTGCCAGCATAGCCCTGCTCACCTTCAACCAAAGAAGATATCATTAGTCTGAATAACAGAAATCACCTGTGTGGGGGTGCAAACAGGTATGTGTTGAACAAAAATGATGCAATATTTTAAATCTGTGAACAACTAGTAGATGTTCTGGATATATTATAGAACATGATTCTGCAATCGCATGGCCTATTTCTTTTTAACGAATTCAGGAATTGATTTTTAGACTTTTCAGAGCAACCTCCATATGTGTCCAATTTGAAAATCAGAAGGACAAGACAGTGGCAGCCCAGTATGTGGTGGTTTGTCCAGTCGAGTGTCAGGAGGATTCTTGTTGTTGTATTGAGTGAGGGAGAGCACTGTCAGTTCTGTGCACATATTATGCAACCTACTTCGAGCAATTTTTCCAAGCAATTGCCAAACAAAATGAGCCATGCCAGACCACAACAGAGGCCAAAATGTGTTATCTGGCAGTTTTGATCTGGTGTTTTCGGAAAGGGAAAGCCAAGTGAGGCCGTAAAAATCCACATGATCATGAGACGAATTCGTCTTGAACAAGGAGAGTTTTGGTAAATAATAGTAATTTTTTTGTCATTTGAGTTTAACTAGTGCTTTCCACTGTTTTCAGGCTTATTAAACTACAACAACAACAAATTAGATGATCAGTTATTTAAGTCACTTAAAAAGCAACAATGCCAAATTTTGAATGGCTCCACTGATGAATTTGTGGTTGGACAAAAGTGGCACTGTTCTTGGATATTTCAATGACTAAACAATGAAGCAAACATATAAAATCAAATCAATAGTATTCAATTCTTGACACTACAGGTCTTTGATCAGCACTGGTTATACTGGCTTACAGTATATACAGTATTTACACAGTGGAGCAAAATGAAATACTTCAGTCAGCTCAGGACATGAAAGTCTAATCCTTCAAAAATCGTATAATGAACATAAGTCTTCCTGTTTCCTTTGCTGTGTTACATGTTGCTTCCTCCTTGATATCTGTCCCCTTGCTCTGTCAGAGTAGTTGGAGGCACTCAACGACAGTTTGCTGCTGGCAGAGACCGCCGGTGGATGCAAATGAATAAACAAATGAGTGGAAGGTTTGTTAAGGAGGTTTGAGAAGAGCGGGCAGACAAATGGAGCTGAAGGGGGCTCAGTTGGAGAGTGTCTGTCTGAACAACAGAAAGCCGACAAAGAGAAGTAAATTGGTGACTGAACAGCCCCAAACAAATACAACAGCATCTCTCTCACACAGATGGTCATGCTGTAACTGTGTGTTTGTATGTCTGAGTGTGTGTGTGTGCAGTCACATGTGCGCCTCTTATGATGATGCTATTGTGTAAATGACTGTATGTTATTGTATGGGTGTTTAACCTCACTGTGTGATGCCATCACTGCCTGTTTGTACATAGTAAACCCCACCTGAAGTGTATGGCTATATAAAGTGACTGGATAGCATGATAGTCAACAAATTAAACACATCAAAATCATTCCTGGGATTCCTCTATGCTACTTTAACAGGCCTACAGTAATGGCAGACAGTGACCTCATTTAGGATCCTAGTGGCCTGAGGGTAGAAGCTCATCCTGAGCCTCTCAGTGCTGGCCTGGTGTATCCAGTACCTTCTTCCCGAATGCAGCAGGAGAAAAGGCCATTATCTGAGCGGTTGGGATCCTTAATGAGTTTTCTAACCTTATTCTTGCAACACCTGGTGTAAATATCCTGTAGGTAGGGTAGAGTACCGCCTATTGTATGTTCAGCTGAATTAATCACTCTTTGCAGGGCCTTTCGGTCCTGCTCGGTGCTGTTTCAGTACCAGGCAGTGATGTTCCCTGTCAGGATGCTCTCTAGGGTGCAGGGGTACGATTTCATCAGTATTTGAGGGGATACCCAGAATTTCCTCAAGCGTCTGAGGTGAAACAGTATCTGCTTTGCCTTTCTCACCACCGAGTCAGTATGCAGCCCCCAGGTCAGGTCCTCGGTGATGTGGACACCAAGGTACTTGAAGCTGTCCACCCTCTCCACCGAGCACCCATTGATATTAAAGGGGGGCGTAGTTTGTTCCCTACTTCTTCCCAAAGTCCACTATCTGATGTTCAGAGGTAGGATACTGTCCTCAAACCAGTGGGTCAGGTCCTTTCCTTCCTTCAGGTAGGCCTTTTCATTGCTATCTGTGATCAAATCCACTACAGCTGTGTTGTCAGGAAATTTGACAATGGTGTTGGAGTCAAAAGTGGATACACAGTCGTGTGTGTTTACAGGGAGTACAGCAGGGGATCAAAATACAGCCCTGAGGTAGTTTTGGGTACAGTTGCTTCTGTTGTTTTACACATAAAATCCACCACAGACTCAGTGAATCTATTTATGTCATCTTTGATGTCAACGGTGATGTCCTGAAACTTGCTCCAGACTTGTCATGTAATGTAGACGGCGGCAGCCTCTGATTGGCCTGACTGTTTCCTTGCATCACTGGCAAATGGCAAATGTAAGTGATATCAAATGTGATTATGGGTCATTGTTTGTTTTGTTTTTTTTTACCAATTTTTCAGAAGACGTTTTCAGATTGTCACCTGGATTTTATATTCCCATGTACCCAAACAGTTTGATTCCTCTTGAAGTAAACTTGATCCTCTTGCAGTGTTGACAGTTATTGACACAATGACACAAAATGCTTTTGGTAATAGAATAGTAGGAGAAAAACAGGTACTATTGTTTTAAGCTAGTTTTAAAATCAGATTTTTGCTAAGATTATTTTGTTACTGATTTTTTTTGTTTTTTAATCTGGAGAATGAAAATAATTTGTCATGAAGAATTCCCCTGTGTACATTTGATATATTTATCTATGCTATGGGGACTCTAATATTCCATACTTATCCTGTATTATCTTACAGATCATTCATGATGCTTCAATATTGATTTCTAAAGCAGTTTCTAAGGCCTTGCACTCATCACTTGAATTATACATGACTTATATCATCACATCCCATCTCTGTCTAAATCCACACACTGTAAGCTGCATCTCCCGTACCTCTACGCTACTAATCCATATTAGCAAACCATCAATGTTGGATGTCAGATCATATGCTGATCTGATCCATCTTACCTGATCACAAGCATCTGTTTTCAGCATATTGCACTGATATGGGAGGATGTACAGTTATGCTTGGTAATGCTCTGTACTGTACTTCAGCTAAAGCGCATACATTAAGATATGAATTAAAAATTACGCATGTGTTTTTAGTCCTTTCCACTTCTACATCGTGATGTTGCTTTTGTGGTCATGCATGTACAGCTGCACAGATGAAGATGCATACATGCATACACACACACTCTCCCCACATGAACACATGTTTGTGTGACACGAGCTAGAAGCTTTTGCCTAGTGTCATTTGAATCGGCAGTAAGAGGCTTAACATGAGCGGCCACTTGCCTCAGCAGAGCTCGGTCCGATCAGACTGAACAGAGGTCCCTACTAGAGCACATCTGTTCCTCTCTTGCTCCTCCCCTCCCCCCACACATCTGCACTGTGCTCCTTTGGGGGCACACACACACACACACATTGTATGCTCTGAAATTGTTGATAGTGGACATCAGTGAAATCCACTGTTAACAAAGCTCCACCCACAGGTTTGTACCTCATAGCCCACCCACAAATTGTTCAAGCGTTTACACTTTGACATCTGGAATAAATCCAACAACTCAAGTGAAGCCATACCTTATAAAAAGCCACTGTGCAGATTTTTTTTTTCATGTGCTTATATCATCTGCCATTTTTTTCTGATGGCCTGCATTTTTTTTTTTTTCTAGAAAAATGAGACAGTTCTGGTGAAAATGAGTACAGTCTAATGTCAGTGTTCCCACGCGGATCTACTGGGTGTAGGGATGTGCATTACTGTCTGCATCAGTGACAGTGTTTTGATATCACTAACATTTGCCAAAATCAGATTTAAAAAAAAAAAATCCTAAACATAGAGTCTCTAAGAACAAATTTGATGAAAAATGCTTTGAAACTGCTGGACAACGGACAATAGCTGCTAATTCTTTCCACACCAGCTGTGCTGCAGCTGCATTGTTGCAGCTATGAATAGCAGAGGTCACAAACAGCTGCCATTAACCAGTATTCAGTCATCACCAGTTCAATGTTGTGTAGTTGTTGTCTAGATTAATAATGGGCCTTTATGACACTTTTGGGAACCTAAGAATCTCTTTAGAAACTCATGAAGTTTACCTGTATTTGAACTGGAGAAACCTGAGTCTAAATTTAGTTCCTGCTCTTTAAAAGTCACTAGATGGTTCTGTGTTAATATGTCGTCAAACATAATTTTTTAACCTTGTCTTGGTCTGAATGCACAACAGGGACTTTTAAGGTTTCAATTTCTTCTTGGCATTACCACCTTAACATTGAGCAAGACCTTTTGTGTGTTGTATTGTTTTTGCCCACATTAATGGCAAAAACCTGTTTTTTTCCCAAAGGCATCGATCTCTTCGCAGCCGCTGGTGACACAAGCCTGCATCAGACCAAATAGGACAATACACACACACACACACACACACACACACACACATGCACACACACACACAGAGTGAACATACGGCTCCAGATAAGATGTAGTGATTGCATGGGCCAGAGGGCAACAGTATATAGACATCAGAGTAACATACAACAGTGCCGTGAGATGGAACAATGAACAATCCCACATGACACAGTCTAATGGATGTGTGTACAGTTCACCTACTGTAAGTTTACTCTTATCGTCTCTCTTCTTATTCTATCTCCCCTCCTCCCATCCTCTAGCCAACTCCACTAACCTTTTCATTCTTTTCCTCCTTACCTGCTGCAAACCATCTTAGAAAGACTGAGAAATAGACAAAACTAATAAATTAACTTCATTATAAAATCACTGACATGGTGATGTGCAGTTGCAGAAATGTTCATGTTTCTCATACTTTTTCACAGTTTATCTCATGTCCTCCATACATCCCTCTTTTTAGCGACCATTTTTAAAAAAAAATTAATTTTCTGACTTGTGGATTGTGGACTGTCATCGCCATCCTTTGGATCCTCAGCCTCTTCAGCCAAATGAAAATAATCCAAGAGGGACGGGAACTTAATGAAATTTCTCCTTTGATAAGATATAAATCTAAAAGCTTATACTTTTTCATAATCCTTAGTGAGGTCTATCAGATGTTGTGCTGTTTTTTTACTATTTTGTTGCTTGCTTACTTCACATACGCAACCTAAAATACATAATGAGGAGAAAATTCTTCTGTATATGAGAAAAAAAGTAAAACATAGTAGATTGTAGCATCTGTCAGAAATATAAGAAACAAAATACAAACATAAAAAAGTAAAATAAAAATAAAAAAGTTTGGATTTAAAGTAACATTACTGAAATGAAAGAAGGTCGACACGGGGTGAAAAATGAAAGCAAAGGGAATATGAGAGTGTGAGACTGGAAAGTTTGTTTATTCATGTCTATTGGGCCCAAAGGGCAACTAACTCTTGAAAAATATTGATTACTGCTGTCTCATCTATGAGCAGCCGATGGAAGAGTAAACTTTGAATGGTAACAGAAACGAACATGTGAATGTACGGTTGATGTATGTATTTATCGAGATAATTTATTGATCAAAACGCATGTTAAAGCTGAACTATCAGATCTTTCCCCAGTAGTCATTGATACCACTAATGTAGTTGTACTAAACTACACACATTCTTCCCAGTGTTTACCACTTCAAATCAAAGAAAACCCGAAGGATCAACGTGGATCCACTGTAACGTTTCTCTGAACGGAGTGATTACTTGCTTCTTATGAGACAATTTGTATTTTTCCTTTAAGTATCAGTTTGTCACTCCCTGTACATGCAGATCTACAGGGTCTTAGTTAGCCAGGACAGAATATATGCAGCCCTTTTTTGTGTTTTAGGTTGAGAAAACTGGTGTTTTTCTTGCATCTTTTAACAACTGGGTGCTGCCTGTCCATTAATTTGTTAGTGCTCACTATTTTTTCTCATGCACAGCAGGGGAAATGTGGTAAATATATATTTTAATCAAATAAGAATAACAACTTTAGGGCTTTTAGGCCTTTTTAGGACACACAGAACAGATCAAATTAAACTCATAATATAGAACTAAATACAATAAAACAGCTGTAGACTACTTTGCTCTATACTGGTATATTCTAACTGTAAGTCAGTGACTCATAGATGTTTATTTTTTTAATTTTCTTTTTTCCCCCAATTGTTTAATTACATCCATTGTATTGCAATGGCATACATACAAAGAAACATCACCTGTTTTGGATTTTATCACTCAGTTGATTATCAGTGGCTATCAGCTACACCTACTAGCAGGTGCAAATCAAGCCATTGGAATGGGTCCAAGGAACCTACCAGTAGGTAATATGCCACTACATTATGTTACGCTACAAAATAATGATGTTTTATGACGTGACGACGCTGTGGTTAAGGACTGGTTGGGTTTGGGCACAAAAACCACTTGGTCAGGGTTATGGAAAGATCATGGTTTTAGTTAAAATGATCGCTTGAAATGTAGTTAAATGTGGCAACCATTGGTTAGGATGCAGTAAAACGGCAGTAAAATGAGGTTCAAATGTCCTGATGGAGGCGAACAGTGCTCTCAAACTGTCGTCTCTTTCTTGCCAACTTGCAGGTTTCCAGCTAACTATCTAGCCATCAATTTTTGATTATTATTGAATAAATAATAATCAAAAAATGGGCAACATATTACTTCACCACAAGAAAGATCCTTATGTAAGGAGGCCCTATTACCTGGCGTGCACCACCACTGTGCTTTAGCATCATGGGATCAGAAAGAAAAGGTAGAGCTTTAAGTCAAATTAAATTAACTTTAAGTAAAAGTAAAAATAAGAAATAAATGAGGATACAGGAGACAAAAAGAGGAAATACTCCCAAACCAAATAAGGCCTCACAATAACAAAAAGTAAAATAACATAGTCCCAGTCCAGCGTAACAACAGACCAACCTGTAATTGAGTCCAGTGATACAACACCAGAGTTAGCATTGCATCAGTTAGCATCAGTGATTCTCAATTGCACAACAGCACCGTACAACACTTTGGTGTTACCAGTTGGCATTTTCACAGCATCTCTTCAGTCTCTGCAGTCATGCATTAAGTCTCTCTGCATGAGCAACTATTACTTCATTTCAGTTTTGTTTTTTTCTACACCGCCTCATAAGCTAGTGCAGATGATTTGCATTTGCTTACATGTGTGCATGTTTACACAGTATAACTATCTGCATGACTAGATATTATTAGAGCTAAGGGAGCAAACTGTGTTTTTTTGTAATTTGGGTGAAGTGACCGTTTAATGTGGATTTAATTTCAGTGGCTCCACAGTCCAACAGCTGACTGTGGGTATCTTAACAATTGTCTGCTATTGAGATTGATAGTAAAATGGACGACTGAGCGGCAGTGAAGCATGCCAGGTGTGGGTTCATCAATCAAATCAAAGAGTGTTAAGAGACATGTCTCATGAGCCAAATGGCTGGTTTTGTTGATGATGTCAAAAGACCGTTTTAAAGTTTCATCAGTCACACCACTGCGTGTCAATCATATCATCCACAGCTCTTATATTTACAGCCACAGGGTGTGAATGTATGCTTGCTTGTAGCTGCGTGTGTGCCCCACATAGCTGGGTCTGAGTGTGTGTGTGTGCACATGATAGTGAGTCTTTTGATGTATTTAGACACAGTTTGTTCTTGCAGGACAATTTATCATGTCTCCTGGCTCCAAGGGTGAGGAAACACAACATACAAATCTACCCACCTCCCTGCAGGATACAGCAGCGGGCTAACTGTCCAAATATCCAGGATTTATGGGGTGTAAAACATCTTGCGGGCTCCACAGTGCATCACTTTAGCAGGTTTGGGCAGAGAAGTTACAAGAAATGCAATAGTGGCATTTCTTGTTCACATCTTTGGCGCTGGAAGGAGATGAACCAGAGAAACAATTCATAAACTACAAGAAGTGAAGTAAAAGCCAAGTAAAAGCCCAGGATTCCCACACAGGTGTTTCTAGTTATTGATTTGGCTAGGTTGAATTTGTGCAGAGCTATGCTCAGATTCTGCTGAAGCTACTAAACTCCATAAAGAGTACTTACTGTAAAGGTACCCTGAACACTGTTGGTGCTATGGAGCAAAATTTTGTTGAGCCAGTCCCCTTTTTTAAGTATTATTTTTCTGCTAGCATGCATATTAGGTAATGTACCAAGAACCATAACAACTCAGCAGCAAAAAACAAGAAAGAAGGTCACCGCTGAGCAATTGATTGATTCAACGACAAAACCGCTGCCTCATATACCACCTGCACTCCATTTAAGTGGGTTCCTTCTCCCTCGCTGGGATGTAACAAGCGTCATGCCAGCATGTCAAATGTCACGCAGCCACTGTTAAAAGATAAGGCTTTGTAAATGTTATAATAAGGAAATGCATTCAACACCTTAAGGATACGCACCAGAGCTCTGTCACAAATCCATACAACATACTCATTCTAAGCAGATTTAGATTTTCTTTCCCCTACCTCTCTGGTTTGTTTCTGATCTGTTGTGACACTCGGATTTCTCCTGTGGAGATAAATACAAAGCAGAAAATAATCATAGAGGTGTCTGTGGTCCCAGCAAATAGAAATCCTGAGTCGTGACAAAAGGTCTAATTAGCCAAAAGTGAAAACACCTGTGAGGGTTTACCACAGATGGTTATATTCATATACAATATGTTCCAAGAAACTGAGGATCGCAGGTACTTTTATTACTTTTAACATCGTAATTACCTTTTGTATCCGCATTTCTTTTGTGTAACTTTTAAAGAAATAACCAAAAGCAGGTGAAGAGGCAAAGAAAAACAAGATAAAAAAAGAGATGAATGTTACCCCATGTGTAAAAGACAAGGTACACAATCACTTTAGATTTTATTCCAGCTCAAGAAATTGATCACTGAACAAACTGTGGTTATATCTTGGATTTTTATTTTCCTGTCATGATGAAATATTGACTTTTTTGTGTTTGTTTGTTTCCATCCTGTGTTTGTATCCACCTTCCTGATATAATATGCTGCGTAATACTGTACACAGATTCATCAATACTGTAGGTGTGGAGCTCATGAGAGAGCACACACACACACAAACACACACACACTTCTACACACTTTCAAAATGACAATAACACCCTGTTATGACTATAATTATCCGTCCTGTGCTTTTGCAGAATAGTATATTATCTCAAAAGCCAAATGATATGGTTCACTCTCTCTAAAAGCTCTCTGATTGTGCTCCTTTCTTTATTTCCTTTCCTTTTGTTCAGTTTTCAAACAATAGGCTAACCTTATGAAATTGGCAACATCACCAAATAGCACCTATTGACTTTAAATGCCATGTCCCCCCCCCCCCCCCCCCCCCCCCCCCCCACCCCCTTTTTTAACACAATCCTGTTAAAAACCCTCATTTTGTAAAATTCAATTTCAATAGTTGAATAGATTTCTGCTCATGTTCTGTCCCTGAAATAACATTTCAACAACAAGACTATGACTTGGCTAATTAGACACACAGTTCCCATGAATGTGGGAGAACGTTGTCGTTGTCATGATAAACAAATTCCATAATTGTGAGAAGTTGTTATTATTATACCAGTACAAGATATATGCAGATCACAGATGGTCCAGAGCTTCATACTTATGGATGAACTTCATAGACAACACAATGATTTCTAAGTGTCTTTGGGATGATCTTTGGGGTGATTTCATAGAAATATAGCTAATTTTAAAAAAAAACAAGAAGACATGAAGGAATTCTTGTAATGTTATCGGGAAAAAATAGAGTTGGAGAACTTTACTTTTACTCCTGAGTCAGCCCGCTCTGGGGTTTTTCCAGTGTCGTGACAGTGTCAACCACAGAGCCAGTCACTCTCCTCCACTGTGGTCGTCTTAACTACATTAGCCGAAGCAAGTATAACCACAGAACTCAGAACTGCAGTCGTCCTCGTTGCTGCGGGACATGTCAACGTTCATCAGAGAGTCTGGAAGACAGTGGAGGTCAGAAAAGACAGACAGAGAGAGAAAGACTGGATCACCTGACTACCTGTATGTGTTATCAGTTGCTTCGTTATGAGCGAGTATATCCAGTGTACCTGCAGTGATTAGTAATCAATATGCAAGAAGTGTTCAGTCTGTTACAGGATGGAAGCATTTCCAAAAATGCCTCCATACTGAATTCCTGTCCATTTTTATGTCATGTATTGTCTGGAGTTCTGTTATTCTCTCCATCTATCAACAGTTCTATTTATTTATTTTCCACTTATTGTCTATCATTCCATCAGTTGTTCTATTGTTTTTACATTTTATCTACAGTTCTGTTTGTTCTAACCATCTGTTGTTCCATCAACCATTCTATTGTTCTATCATTCCACCTCGCTATCGTACTGTTGATAGTTCTATCACTCAATTCTCCTTCTATTGTTCTTTTATTGTTCTATGGTTGTTTCTATTCTTGTTGTTGTTTATTTTTCTTTCTCCTGTTCTGTCATTTGGTTGTTTCATTCTATCACTCATTCTATCCATCCTTCCATCGTTCTATCTTTCATTTTATTGTTCTATCCTTTTGGCGTCTAGACCTGCTCTATGGGAAAAGTGCCCCGAGGTAACATCTGTTATGATTTGGCGTTATATAAATAAAATTTGACTTGACTTGACTAATGTTCTTTCATTCTATCTGATTATCTTTCATCTATTATCTATCTATCTATCTATCATTCTATCATTCTTTTGTTTCTATCCATTGTTCTCTCCATCTTTATATTACGGAGCCCCCCCGGTGGTCAGGCACAGTTTGGTAGACATGGGTACAGATTATGAATCCGAAAGCACAGATTTCTAAACCAAGAGTAAAGATTAACACATAGATCTTTTTTTTTCTCAGTGGACCCCAGGGGTTCTCCATATTAAATTGTTCTATTATTGTTTTTATTGTTCTATCTCTTGTTATATTGTTCTATTTTTCTATCTATTCCATTGTTCTGTGGGGTTTTTTTCTATCCATCCATTCATATTTTACATCCTGTCACCTCAACCACATTAACCATGCCGTGTTGTTTTATTCGTACATGCATGTTAAGCTTTCTTTATGGTCAGATCCTCGTATCTAGCGTTAGTCTTTTTAAGAAAAAAAAACAAAATCAGGGCAGAGAGAAACACACACCCCTGCATTCCTTACAACGCCTGAAGACGAGCTGATCCCTAGCTTCCACTCGATATTTTGCGAGCTATTCTTTCACTCGCTGCCATCAATTCAAAAGTGTGTGAGTACATGTGTGTGTGACTAATGCATCCTCATACTTGGCAAAGGCCTCGCCGAGAGCACAACAACCCACAGAGATTTTAGAGAAAGACATAAAAAGAACTCTCCATGCTCCCGACTGTATTGGAGCTCCTTCTGAGGGTGTGAGACACCGCCAAGAGGTAAGAAGTACCATCAATAGTCGGAGAGTGTTAACCAGGGGGTGCTAGGCAGGCAGGAAGAAAGCTTCTGTTTACTGGTAGTGAGCGAGAGCTGAGCAAGAGTGAACGACTATTGTAATGTTTTTTTTGGGGGGGGGGTTTGCTATTTTTGATTTCTGTTTTATTTTAATCTATTTATTTTGGAGGCAATTATATAAGTAACATTATAGAATTGTAAGGTGAAAAAGAAAACTACAGCCACAAGCATACCAGTAGTAATAGTAAAAAGATGTAAAAGAAAATGTTTTAGAGTTCAGCATTTGGTGTTAGTGGTGCTTTTATTTTGGTTTTTAGAGTTTGTTGCTTAATGGTTTTGTTCAAAAGTTATCTTTAGCATCTGATAATGCAGTTGCTAGTCTTGGTACTGTAAACTGAACAATACCACGACTGAGTTGAACTCCTCTTTCACTGTGAGAAACTTTTTGAGTTATTTTCCCTCATCTTCAGCCATAAAGATGATTTTTTTTTTCTAAAGAATCAGTTCAGATATTCTTTTTTATTTCTTCCCTGTCAATGAGAAGAAATAATCCGTTGTTATCATGAATTACAGCATCTTGGGAAAAAATGTGTAGGAAGAAGTCATTTCACAATTGACCTCAAGATATAAAAGTGACCTCAAGATAATTTTTTTGTAGTTTTTTTCTTTAGTAGTAGTAGAATATCTACACACCAGAATAATAGCTGTCTTCCTTTATCCTACTGAAGCTGGCAATGTATAGATATGACCAGCTCTTCATCAGGAAAACATATTAATATAACATTTTATGGCTCAATTAAGAACAAAATGACTTAAACTCATTTTTTTGGTAGGTTGACATAGTTTCAGCAAAAGTAGCATTTAACAATCAAAGGAATTTGTAATTGCAGTGTTATTAGGTTGGGTTGCACTATATTACAGATGTTCCCATTATTTTGTCCATCCCCCCCTGTACATAACGCAATAGTTGAGAATGAGTGCATTTGAGGATGAGCTTCGTGGCATGTTTTGACAGTGCATTAGTGTCTTAATACTTATTTGATGTTTACAGACTTTGCCTGGTATGATGGATTTTCCCAAAATGCCAAACTCTGTTCTCATCTCCTGCTTTTGGCAGACGAAAGCAAACCTTCAAAGGAGTTGAAAGATTTCACTGACTGACTGGCCTCGAGGTGGAACACAGTCGAGAAGAACTGAACGGTGGAGACATACTTAGATATGCCAGCAGTATAACTTTTCCTCTCTGTCTGATACATTTTATATTATCTGTAGGATTTGGGGGAATGGAGAAAGAAATAAAAGATATGTTTTCACTCTTGTTTTATAATATACAGCACGAAACTTAAGCAAATAACAGAAGTATTTCAGCACTGCAATTAATTTAATGTTATATTTGTGACTCAGTTCTGCACTAAAACCTAAAAACACTTTGGAAAAGTACACATCAAAACTAGGGATGAAGGGAAATGATTGCCCGGCTCTCAGTCTGTTTAGTCCATTAGTCTATAACTCTGTCTTTGGTTTTTACTGGAAAGGCACCACTATGCTAATGCACACGATTTGCACGCAAGCTCCATGATTTACATTATTTAAATACAGTGTTTTTCTATAACTTATTTAATAGGAGGAATCCTTACATCGTCTGATCATCATTTCCATTTGAATCCTTTACCTATATGTCTGATATTCCAGTATAAAGTGTCAGTGTGCTGGTTGGGAGAGTCACTGGCATATTTCACTTAAGTATATGAGGCACAATAGAAATAAAAGGTGTGAAACAGGTACAAGAGGTCTGGAGGTGAGAGTGACCAACCAACACTGATTACCAAAACATAGGGAATAAATACCCATTATATCAAATCTACAATAAAAATACCATGTGAACTACTTTTGTATCCATTGTTCCCAATGAAAATAAAAGTAAAATTGTAATTGAAAGTATTTTATTCAAAATGTTCACCCTGTCCCATATAAAAGTCAATGGAAAATGGACTATTTACCCATTTCCTTAAATGAAAAGCAACCAAATTTATACAGTAAATTAACAATGTTAGAGAAAACTGCACGTCTGTCAGTTGCTTTATTTAGTTTGAACATACCTGAAGCACTATAGTAACAGAGACATTCTCCTCAAGAACTTTATTTCTGGACATGCCGCTATGGGAAACCTGAGAATAAGAGAGAGAGAGAGAATGAGAAAGTAAAAGAGAAAAAAACTGAGTGGTTGTGATGGATGAAATGAGCGACTGATGCAGAGAGACAGAGTGTGATAGTGTGACAAAACGACAAGAAGAAACAGTCTGTTTCAGAACAAATAGATATCGTCTGGGGGGAAAAGGTATAAACATTAAACTTAAAGGTTTGAAGAAAGCAATCTGAGGGCGTTGTGATGGATACCATGTCAGTGAAAGGTGAAACAAGTCCTTCAGTCTATCAAAATTCCTACAGTGTCCATCTAATAAACATAATAAAGTACATAGAGGAAAAATCTAGCTAGCGTACACTGAGAATTAGGAGATTAAAAAAAAAGATAAAAGCCGCACAAAAATGTAAATAGCCTCATTCAAACCAATGTTAATGACCATTGATTTACCCGCATTTTATCCATTAATAAACTCAAACCCTTTATGCATGTGAGTGTGTTCGTAGGTGTCTGCACAAGCGTGCATCCATTTCACTGTATGTTCTAGAAAGACAGAGTGTTTTCACCACTCTCTAATTGAAAGAAAAATGGTAATGGAAGCACTTAGGAGAACTGAGTGGAGTGGGGTCTGTCCACAAAGAATGACTGCGGTGTGAGAGCACTGGCAC
Organism: Thunnus maccoyii; assembly: GCF_910596095.1. Classification (NCBI taxonomy): domain Eukaryota; kingdom Metazoa; phylum Chordata; class Actinopteri; order Scombriformes; family Scombridae; genus Thunnus; species Thunnus maccoyii. The sequence goes on from NC_056546.1 coordinate 4,712,046, forward strand.
AAGTGGTAAATGTCATGTCGATGGCGGCAGAGAGAGCAGAGAGAAGTGGAGGAGGGAGATGGAGAGGAGTTGGTCTCATTCTCTGCTCATCGCATATTGAGCTCAGAGGTGAAATCTTCAAAGGTTTCTTACCTTGTTACTGTGTTGGAACATTGCGCCATCTGACAGCCACAGGAGTTTAACTCTGCATAATTATATTTAAATACTTACATTCAGCTCGAAGCTTGAAAAATGTGACAGGCGATTTTTAAAAGAATTTTCACTGGCATATGAAGGTTTTTTTTCTTTTTTTTCAGTATAAGTAGCTACTTGCAGTTTCTAGTGTCTCTTGAGGATCTTAAATATTAAATAAACCTCAAAAAAACAGAAATTAAAACCCTGATCTTTAATTTAAAATGCTCACAAATGTACCATCAAGTGTACAAAGAGCATCATGTTTATACCAACACTTACAGAGAAGAATTTCTCATTCAACAGTCCAGTGTGACACAGGCAGATTAATGCAACGCTTATGTAATTTCTCTCACATCGTTTTCTCAGTAGGGCATAATTATGCAACGCTGTGTGCATGTGTGTATTATCAGAGTATACTGTACGTCTTTATGTGAGTCCAAGCAGTCCAGAGTTGGAAGGCTCACCATCTTTTTTTTTTTTTTTAATTTTATATTTTATTCTTGGAAAACCAATAAAAGAATCTGACCGCAATTCTGTTTTTCTCTCTCCAAGCTAGTGTGCATTTAAAGTGTGTACATCTGTCTCTATGTGCAACTCACCCTTCTCCTGCTTGCACGCTTATATATTCTAATAACTTACCAACTTATAGCCATTCGCTTCCAGAGAAAACTCCTTAATTGAAAAAAAAAAAAAAAGCATATCCTACGAGGCCTAAAATGCTTACATTGCATTTGCAGTTTGCAAAACTCTCAGCTGTTTCATACCAGAATGTGCAAGTGGAAGCTCGCTTGTCATCACAGAGTAAAGTTAACAACATGAATATTCAACCTGAGTCATTGGCAGCTAACATAACATCCAAATTCACAAAAAAACATCTGTGAAAAATCTATAAAAAATGGACTCATTATGGGTTAATATCAGATCAACACAATACTGGGTTAACTTTATCCAGTATCAACAGGTTGATCCGGTATTAGTGTTATTTTATTTTATTACTGGGTGGTTTCAACTTGTGGATACTGGGTAAAAGGTCAATTTTTACACATGATTTTGCATGTACGCTAACTGCTCCTGGTCACAGGCAGTAACTGAAGACATGGCTGTTTTTATTAGAACATGTGCCCAGAGCAGAAATTGCTTTTAAGTAAAAACAATCCTTAAAAAAATAAAAAACTTTCTTGGGGACATTCAAAAAAATGACTGCCCCTTGGTTACTATTGTTGGTGAGGGAGTCAACATAATTATCTGGGTGACTTCCAATTAAGAAATCGAGAAAATATTCCTTTTGTAAATTAGATACTTTAAAACTAATACACTTTGATTAATGAATATTTAAGTGAGCACAGAAATCCCATTGAGTCTGAACTGATTCTGTATTCAATTATGACTGTATCGCATCAGATTTGAATCACAGTGTATCGTATTGTAAGGAATCATCTGTATGGTTTTTGTATTGGATCATATCACCTAATCACCTGAGAGGGATACATACATACTCCTAGTAGATATGTCTACATAATAACACATAATATTTTGTGAAGGATTGCTACTCACATTACTTTAGAGCCTCTACAAGTTTTAATTGTTAACACTTTCAGGGTTATATACTGTCCTATTACTTGTAATAGTGTATGTTTAACTACTCTTGGCATGTGATCAATTATAATGTTTATGTATATTCCTGGTTAAGCTCACCAAGAAGCTGTTCTCACTAAAAAAACTTGTGTTCTTTTATGGCTACAGTTTGTGCTCAGACTATCACTTTATTCCTGTTCCCAGAACTAAAAGTGCTGGAACTGTCAGTGGTACTGGAGCCTTTCCAACATTACTCAGGCCAGATAAAGAGATGAGGAGGAAGATATAAAGTTCTAATTAGTCAGAGTGAGATTGCCTGGAGCTGCTGGGTGTGTGCGTGAGTTGTCCCGCGGGTGCTTGGCGAGCCGGGGGAGGCCTGGGGCGGCATTGTCAAGAGGGTGAGCAGGCCTTGTTTCAATGGACGATTAAACAGCTCTACCAGCTTGTTCTCTGCCCCTCTCCAGCCTTCCGCACCACCTGACAGTTCCTCAAGGTCGAGTCCTTTCCCCACACACACCTCTGCACCACCACCGCCTCCGTCCCCTCTGACTAACACTCCCTCTCCTCTCCACTTTCTCACTTCCCTTCTTCCTCTGAGGTCCTCGTTCCCCTTCTGCTACATTTTCTATCTTTAGTCTATACAGGCTTTCCTTTTGCTCATTCTCAATGCCTCTTTTATTGAAAAATGACTACTGTAAGGGTTTGCTCATGGAGAACCTTTTCCTGATAATGTTTTGGTAAACGCATGTACATTTTGCACTACCACATACAGTATGTGTGATTGTTTGCAGTCACTTTTGTGGGTTTGTTTGATTCTTACATTTACAATCTGCAAGTGGCCAGAGCATTATGATAGGGATGTCAGTTGTTTGGGCTTTCTCTCTGTGCATTCAGCAGTATAGTACAAAGAGTTTGCTTTGAAGTGTTTATGGTCCCCACATGATGATCCAGTGAGCCGCCTGGGTTTTGATGCTACACCACTGTATTGTGCATTCATGCTCCCCAGAGGATGATTACTTAATTTCTGATAATCCATGAGTATTTCTCTTGCACCCCCTCTAGGAGGAGGTTAACTTTAATATCAACATATCTTTCAGTATAACATGCAGGTTGCTATAAAGTATACTGAATAGGCCTGGGTGGTATTAAGGTGTTACCATAGTATTTAAAAATCCCAAAGTTAGGATTTTGAATACCGTCAAAAATAGAGATGCTCCTCTCTCTGTTAAACTGATACAGAGATGCTGTATTGAGGTGATATATTGTAGTGCACAGCATGCGCCACCAGAGGTCAGTTTCCACTGGTGGCGACTGCGAATGGTAGATAATGTTATAGGACTACTAAAAAAAAAAAAATTGCCCCTGTTTAGGAGTATTTTGGGTTTAGTCCTGATGGTAATGGTGAGCTAGCCAACACGGACGAAGCTGTGTGCACTATTTGCCTCAAGAAAGTTGCAGCTAAAGAGGGTAACACCACCCACACATCATCTCCGTTAAGCCCACTGATGTGTCAGTGTCTGCCACAGTAACAAGTGTAATTGTGTCTTCCAGCAAGAATCTATGGAAGAAGGGTGCTTATTTCCTATCTACTAATTATCCTATGGGACATAAATATTTAAACCTAGCAGACTTGTCTAAGTGGGCTAATTGCATATTAGACCCACAGCATCGCAGGCTAGACAATGTCATACACACTACAATGATTTCTATCACCAGCAGCTCAGCTTTTCCGTATTTTTTTTAACACAAATACCGTCATATACCATATACCCCGGTGAAATGTCAGGAAGGTATGAGGGCCTAATACTGAACCTTTTCATGCTCCCAAGAGGATAAACCCTTTTGATTTTATGTAATGAATAGACTTTTTTCTCTCTCCTGACCATCTAATCAGCTTGGCAAGGCTCTAACAATGTGTAAATTATGCTGTTTGTTTCATTATTTACAACACAGCCTTGAACGCAATCCTGTTTAAAAGTGACAGAATAAAACCATCATTGTGAAGCTTTACACATGAACATCTCCATGCTTCTGCACCGCTTACCGTTTTCATGTCTCAAGGCAATGAACCATGGTCAGAAGGCTCTTTAAGGGAAGACTCAAGTCAAATCCAGTTAAGTTTCTTATCAGCAGAGTTTGCTTTGTTGTACGTTAGCAAAATATTGCTGTCTGAGTCCCCTGTGATTAGTGAAGGGACAGCTGTGGTGTTTTGCAAGATTTAAGGAGCTGTCCAGAGTGCTTAAACTTCACTGCAGCTGTCCACTTTGTGTGGTGCTGAAGTGATGCTTCCAAAAGGAGGCAGCCTTCCTTATTGGCTGTGCTCAGTCACTGCATGTTTCCGCTGAAATAAGAGTAATGATGTGAGGGAGCTGTCCACCAAGAGTGGTACTGAACTTTAGCTCTTCTATAGAGGGCCAATTTAGGGCTGCACAAAAGCAGCAAACACAGGAATAGTAAAAGGAAAAAAAAAAAAAAAGACTTTGAGGTCTTTTTGACAATAAAGCAATTCTTATCATCTAAGAGAGGCATCAAATATGAACTTAAAATATTCAGTTTCCTTATTTTATAATAGCACTTCTACATGGGTAACTATGTTGATATTAGCGACATGTTTTGTTACATAGCAGCCTGGCTAGCTAGCCTGTCTTTTCAAATGTTGTCATGATGAACAAGGGTTTTTGCTGGAGGGGATGTGGTGGAGACATGTATGGCTCTTTTCATGAATTACAATATTGCTTTGTTTGTCCAAAAAATGCCGTCCGTAGGGCCTGTTTCATATCTTATACTTAAATAGAGTGTAATGTTTGTTTGAATAAATTACAACTAACCAACCATTTTGTAGCCAGCTTATTGCCCTTCCCACATAGGGGGTTAAATTCTTCAAGTGTGACCAGCAACATCATTATAATGACCTTGTATGTACATTAGGTAATGTTTAAAATGAATAATTTGTACTGTAAAGTTGCTTCAGTTTAATTAATTTGTAGAATTGGAAATGAAGAACACTTTTATTGATGGTATTTGCTTCTCTCTACCAACACAGAACACAGTAAAATGTTTCCTAGACTATTAATTGGCTCACCAGATGTACACTGATTGGGTAGAATGAAAAAAGCTTTAAATTCACATCAGAGTGCATAAAATTAATTGCATGGTGTCCACTCCCTTGTAAACCAGTCATGTGAAGTATTTTCAGAAAAAAAAATTCTAGTTAAACATTAATAGCTAGGATTATTTAAAAACCATGAAGGGAAATCCTAACATCAACCCCCACCCACAATGTCTGCTAGTCTTAAATAGTCTGAAATTTGACTTGTCAAGGAGGTAGAAATAATAGATCAGAGCTTGCAGTTTTATTGGATTCTAGACTGTAATCCATCTCCACTCTTACACTTAATTTGTGTTTTACTTACCTTAACAAAATTTGATTTAAAAGCCTTGCCTCAAACATTTCTACAAGCACCTTTTGACGATGTGCTTACAGTCAAATATTACTTTTTACATTCCTTCAATATCCGGGATCGTAACATTTTAATTATGAATATTCATGTCTTTCCTTCAAGGTGAAGAGGATTTAACAGCATAATTCATGTCAAAATCTATAAGGAGCTAAAATGGTAATTTGTGATTAATTAAAGTAGCTAGAGTGCCCACTGCCTCTATCCCTTTTCAAAAGTCTGTTTTTGTCTTGTAAAAAAAAATTATGTAAGATGCTATGAATACTTTGGCTTTTATAGCATTTTTCTTTGCTCTTACCCTACAATGTTTGGCTGCTTCATAAAAACTAATGTTTTAATGAACACTCATTAATTATAAATGATATGGCAAAATCAATTTTGGGTTGTTTTTTTTTTTTGGTTTAGGTGTAGAGTTACTTGCATTTTTTTAACCACTGTTATCTACCAAATATTTTACATAAATTAAATTGCTCACCATACATGCACTCTTCATTCCCTGATGGACTTCTGTGAGTCTAAAATGTGCACATGAACCGTACGTGACAGAGAGAGGGCTGATGTGTTTGTGTTAGATCCCTATTAGCTTCTGTCACAGCAGCTGCTAGTCTTTTAAATACATCATAAAAGCAAGATACATATAAGAGTATCTTATTAAACAATAACCGAAAGTGATGCTACCATAAATATCACCATGCTAGACACAATAGACTAATCCAAGGTAATCCAAGTTGCTTTAAGTATGTTCAGTCATATGGTCGAGCTAAGATGATTTCTTAAGTATTTCTTGAAGGTGTAGAAGTGCAACAGATGTGGAAGTGTGCAAGCTCACCCACGTTTGATGAATTGCATGTGCATATATTTCATCCCCATCAAAGCCATGATTATTCCCTTCACTGCCACATTGAATGAGCTCAGCCTATTCAATAATTTGATTTGATGAAAGTCCCCTTACCTACTCAATAATACCTGCCACGTCCCTCTCAGCATAGGTGTGACCAATTAAGAGAGGATTGACGCTTTTATCCCCAATCCCTGAGAGAGGAGCCATCGTAAATACAGCTAAGGCCTACCAATGGACGGTGTTTATCTGTCCTCTGAGGGGGAGAGACAAAGATGGGAGGGGATGTGGAGTGTTTGTATCCTAGGCTAACCAGAAAATTTGGATTTGCTGCTTGGTTGCTGTACTGAGCCTGGCTTCAGCTCAGAGCAAATGACTGTTTAATTTGTTCAGTGTTGCAGGTAATTTCTCTCATTCACGCAGGGCAGCCTGGTCCCAAAGTGGCTCTAGGCAAATCGATAAGGCTTAAGGATATGAGACCCTAAAACAAGTTGGGAGAGTGTGTGTGCCGCAAAATATGGAGATTGAGCAAGTGAAGGTAAAAGAGAGTGATTACAGTAAGAATGGAAAGGGGCAGAGAGGATTTGGTTTTGTTTACAACAGGAAGGTGCATGGTTTGGGATAGGGGCACATGCAGCACAGTGGACTGGTCAGTAGTGAATCATGGGAGCTGTCCTGAGGCTATACAATGCTGAGGGAGTGTTCAGCAAAGAGAATGACTGTGGAGTTTTTTTTTTTATGTTTTCGTCTGCACAAAAACTCTTGCATACACGTGAAAAGACAGATTCAACCAAGCGTCTGACTTCTGAAAGCTTTCGGCTGTTTACCCTCATGGTTAGATTTTACTCTTCACAAACCTCCAGTGAAAGCAAAGGAGGAAAGAGAGGAAGAAAGGGGAGGTGTGGGAGAAAGGGAGGTTGGTGCTGAGCCTTTGACATGCTGGTGAAATATTGATGAAGTTGCAAAGTGGTGTTTCGCTAATAGCCATCCTTTAGCATTTGCTGACAGGCCATTATAGGGCATTTTTCTCCCTTTCTCATTGGCTGTTTTTCTCTTTTTACCCCCCCCCATTTTCCTTCTGTCTCTTACTTAACAACTGCACAGTACGGTAATTATCAACAACAGCTGTTATTCTCCTTTCTGAGGACTGGGCAGTTTTGGGTCAGAAATATATCAGCATTATTACGATTACTAAAGTGAAGGAAAGTTTATATACAGTTCCAGTCAAAGGTTTGGACACACCTACCCATTCACTTGAGTGCATGAGAAGGTGTTTTCCATACTACTAATTTGATTTCCCGAGTACATTTCGGATGAAACACAGTTGCTGCCTGCATAATGTTTACTGGCAACGCTTTTTTTCCAATCCAGGAAGTGTGACATCCGTCTGAGTGACTGCACAGTATTCCTTTGGAGGAGGCTGAGGTGGATGGTTGGGTATACAAAGCATAGGACTTTATCAGAAGGAACTGAGGATCACATGCTGCATCCCGCAAGTTGTTAGATTTATGCTAAGGCCTTAGGACACTGAGGACATGTCCTCTGTATTTTTGAATTTAGGGGTTTTAACAACCAGGTGAATATACATTCTACAGTAAAAACATACACATTGGATATTGTATAGTCTGATTGCAGAACTCAATCATGTATTAACTAGATACATTTGACCACCTTTAAGCCAGCCAGCCAGCCAACCAGCCAACCAGCCAACCAGTATTCAACAGATTTTTATTCCTTTTAATGAGGACATGGCTTTGAAAGTTCATTCAGAACTCCATACTGGACATACATTAATAGAAAGAGCTGGACATGTAGAACATGAGAAATCCAAGCAATAAGGGAGTTTTATAGGCATTATTTTTGGTGTCTTGTCAAAAGGTTGACAATGACCGTCTATCGGCCTGGTTTAGGCTACTAAAACACTTTTAACACAAGCTAAGGCAAAGGTCTTATGGTTGAAGGACCAGTGTGTAGGATTTAGTGGCATCTAGTGGTGAGGTTCCAGATTGCAACCAACTGAGTACCCCCCCCCCCCCCCCTTCCAAGCAATTAGGAGAACCTACGATGGCTGTGAAACTCACGAAAAAGGCGAAAGACCCTCTATAGACCCAGTGTTTGGTTTGTCCATTCTGAGCTACTGTAGAAACATGGTGGTGCAACATGGCGGGCTCTGGAAGGGGACCTGCTCCCTATGTAGATATAACGAGCTCATTCTAAAGTGATGAAAATACAACAATTCCTATTTTTAGGTGATTACATACACATTTATATTATTTGATTATACACATTAAAACATATTTATGAATATTATATTAAATTTCTGCCAAGTCCGTTTCGCTAGATGCCACTAAATTCTACACACTGCACTGTTTTAACAGTATTTTAAAAAAGTGTGCGTGCCCCGTCTTGTGCTTCAAGTCACTGTTGACTATTCAATAATCAAGTCTGACAGTGAATGTTTTGTAGATATATTCAGTATAAATAACTCCTCATTATAAAAAACATAAATCTGGTGGCATTACATCGCCTACGAGACAGATTTGCTACTGCAAGTTAGTTATATATAAACACATATTTCAGGAGACAGGGTTGGTGCATGTTATAGTGCAGGGCGGCGGGATATTCCGTAATATAATGGAAATCAATACAGCACATCATGACTCCCTGCAACACAAACACAGTGCAGCACACAAAATACCTCATAGCAATTCAAAACAGAGTACCACACACCAACAGCATCAGGCTCAGTGGAGCACAATGTGCTACCAGTGTAGCCAGTACAGCCAGCCCTAGTTTGAACAGAAACAATTACTTTATAGGGGAATGAGTGTGATTACAAGCTGCCCTGTGAGACTCAACAAGCAATTACAAATCAGTAAATAATAATTAGTATGGCAGCTAGGCCGAGAAGCTGTCTGCCATAGAAGCAAAGAGAGCTCACTGGAAACGAATACTTGTAACATCAAACTGCACACACAAACAGGCACACATGCCAAACATTTTCATTAGCAGCATTAAGAGCCGTGCTTGCATCATTCTATCTCTCTATATTTAACAAAATACACAAATGCATGCACACTGAAAAACTGCTGCTTGTGTAAGAGTTGTGTGTGTATATGTAATTATTATTAATACGACTTCTGTGTCTGCCTGAGAAATCATGATGGTCCAGTAATGTTTAAAAAGATACAGCTACAATAGGCAATACATATCCATTTTTATTTATTTATTTTGTTGTTTATAGATAGCATACTGCACTTAGTATCTGCACTACTGAGTTAAATTACATTATATGTATACTGTTGTGGGATCATTATGCCCACTTTATACATACTAATGTACTCATTTCCTGAAGCACCTCTTCCAGACTGTGAGACATTACTTTGCTTTGGATGATGATGATGATGGATGAGGTGTTTTATTTCTTTGTTGCTGCGTTAGTCACAGAAACAATCACGTCTCCGTTCTCTGCGTGGATTTCTGGGTTAAAGGTGCTTTTCTGTGTAGGCTAACAACATCGATGACACACACACAAGTCAAACTAATATGATTTAGGTCAAATTTTTGCACGCAATCCTAGAGACACAGGCTATAGATTACATGGGTCAAAGTCTGTAGGCAATTGAACTGAAAAGTCCCTGTAAATCACACAGTGCGATCATTAATGTCAAAGGTTAGAGGCTGCAACCTTCAGGGGTTAATTGAAGATTCCACTGAAAAGTCCACACACTGAATATTTTTTTTATTTTTGTACATTTTTATTTTTTGAACCCCAGAATATACAAATAACTCTTGTTCCTGCTTAACTGACAATAATCAGAGCATGCAGTTCCCCTACACTTCACTCTATATGTCACAGTTGGTTAAAAACAATCACAGTGGAGCTGGATGCCTTGAGAAAACCAGCCTTGTTTAATTCATCTTTGTTCTACTTCTGTCATATTGTTCTGGTCTGGTAGTAACCCAGACCATCACTGGCCACTTGGCAACAACACTGAGAATCATTTTAGTTGCAAGGTTTTTCTCAGAAATACTATACTTTACCTTCTGGATATATAATGTAGATTATTGTTGTTGTTGATAGGCTCAGGATATAGTTCAGTGTGAACATATTGTGAACGAGGTCTTGATCCACAGGGAAACTGAGGGATTTAGATTTGAGAAGGTTACGAAACTATCTGGCTCACTTGATTGATTACATCAACATTGGGGTCAGCCAAAGATGGCCCGATGGAATCGAAATAAATCGACAAATACTCTAAGTTCACTGTAATAGGTTCAAGTGTCTTGTGGCACTTAAATGGACTCAGTTACTGAAGACTCAGTTCTTTGGTACATATATATCTTACCAGATTAAGGTCTACAAAAGATCCTGTTCATGAATCTTACCTGTTAAAGGTATACTAACAATTAAATATTTAGCAGTTAATGCATTTTGTCAAACATGCAAGGTAACCTTCATTTTCCTCTTTTTCTTCTGTTTGTTCTAACTAGTTTATGTATGATCTACTCCACACCCCTAGAGGAACATCATACATCAGAAGAAATACTGCAGAAACATTACTCCCACAATCCATTGTGGTGGAAAAGGGGAAGCGGAGTAACCTAAACATCCTTTTCACCACCTTTCACCACGTCCTCCATAGGTCAGCCAAGATATGTAGCCCCTGCAGCGTGTCCTTGGTCTGTAATGAAGACCCCTTCTCAGTCATGCCAACTCCAAAAGGAGATGACTAGCAGGCATCTGTAAAAGTTGTAGCTGAATGAGTTTGCTCACATCCATTATGTCTCTTATAAACCTTCACCACCACGAACTTCAGTCAATCACCAAAGGATGATATATGATGGATGAAGTGATGGAATGCCACCACCATGTGGAAACACCCTGTGGGCTAACAGACGGCTAACATATTATCACACATTAAGCCGAAAGGCAAAAGCTTAAGCTTAAGCTTAGTCACATCTGTGCTGATTGATATTTTGAAGAGGCCACAGCCTTTTGACCTTGGTTCATGTGGATACTTTCTATCACCAGAAAACATCTGAGTGAAAGGACATGCCCAGGTTTTAAAAAAAGGAAAGTGTGTGCTAGTATGTCATATACACTGCACAAACCTTACACTGGAAAGGTCAACGTTTTGAATGGAATTGAATGGTAGAAAAAGGCGAAAAGGTCAGTGTAAAGCTAATCCAACTGTAAACTGATAATGGCTATAAAAAGTATGTCAGAAAAAGGCAGAAAAGCAGAAGGTTGGAGGGTTAAAAAAAAAGGTAAACTGAGCCTAGATTTTAAATTCTGACACAATCTATTATTATTAGTGGAAGAAAGAGGGAAGAAAAGGGAATAGAAAGTTTGGATAGGCCTGTAATGATAATTCAGTGTGAAGTGTGCGTATGCAATGTAATGTATGTATGCAATGACCAGTCCTAATAGTGCATCAGTACTAAGTCAGGCTGAAATTGCGTGTCAAGGAAGGTGCACACCACCTAAAGCGAAGGCATGATTCAAATCCACAATAAAGTACACTAATACTGTACACACACATCATCTATAATGCACTGCATTCATGTGCACACCCACATTTCACTATGAATCACCAGTACTTCTATCCAAATGATCTTACCACCTTCCCTCTACCTCCAGCCTCCATTTATCTCAGTTCATCCTTCCATTTTCTCTTTTTCCCTCCTAGTGTTCTGGCATACGGCTTGAGGCGGGCAGGTACTGTGTATTGCACTGCCACGTGCAGCCAAACTCATCTTATATTCTATTCTGCGAGACCACACGGTGTTAACTTTTACTCATCCAGAGGAGGAGGAGGAAATGGGGAGGGCAGCAGAGGAGGAAAGGCATAGCGATGATTACAATGAGGAGGGGCGAGAGAAGGAGAGGCAACATGACGAAAAACACGAGGATGTAAAGAAATAGGAGGCGGAGGAGGAGAGAAAATGTCATGCAAGACATGTTTATCTAGGTCATCTATGTCTTCATCTTCACTGGCCTCCTCCTCCTCCTCCTGCAGCCTCCTCCCTCCCTTCCTCTCTCTCTCAATCCCCCATCTCCTCCATATTGTTCATCAACTAGCCAGTGCAGCGTGCTGCCTTTTCCCGTCTACTTCTGCTGACTGGGATGCTAATGTCTGGCCATGAAAGTTTAAATACCCTGAATGGCTCAATTATTTAATAATTACCTCTTAGCAGATGGACAGCAAGAGTCTCCTCTGCCCGGCCTCTTCGGTTTCTCTTATCAAGAGCAAAACAGATCAGTTAGCTGGAAAGATAAGTGGAGTTTATTAAAAATCTAAATTAAGGCAAATCAAATACACATGTGCAATAGTAGCATATGCGCATTAGAGTCTATTTACAGTGTTTTGACTTTGCACCATCTGTACGAGATGATCTTAGCCCCACTGTCCTTTGGGAGAAGAATTAAGACTTATTACTCTTTTGGCTTTTAACGTGTAAACTGCAGTTTTCCAGAGCGCTCTCTCTCCACTCATTCCTCCTTGTAATACAATTTGCTTTTCCACGATCCCTGTACACATCTAAGAACAACGTATGCCTAAGCAGCTACATAAAAAAATAAGTATGCATATTATAACTTTAATGTAGTCCCCACAGCAGCTGTGAGCTTTAGGAAAGTCATGTGCTACAGAAACGTTCTGTGCTGTACAGCTGGAACCTGGTGTGAATTGTGCACATCATATCCTTGCTCCACTTCCCTCCGTTAGCTCCATTTTTCATCACATACACGATTCACTTGGGGAACTAAATAACAAAGCAAGCAGAACTGGGCAGGCAAGGAGGAAGAAAAGCAAGAAAAGCATGGTATTATACAGCATCTGCTCCACAGAAGAGTGTTTTCACAATGAAAAGCAGAGAGAGGGCCTGCATGTGTATTGCCATGTCTAAGCAAACACCTCGAACACTGAAGGCGCTTGGAGCGATGACACACTGCTGTGTCATTCTCCAAGACAGCCAAGATAATTACTGTATATGCCACAACTAATGGTTTTAAAACTGGCTGAAAACTCCAATTGTTCCACGAGCATTCAAGAGAAATCGACTGTAATGGAGAAATGACAATTGAGTCTGTGCGCGATCTGATGAAATAGGTGCTAGAACAAAGCCCAAACTGCAACGGATGCGACATTCAGGAAAGTAAGTGTTATGGATTCCAGGAGGGGGGAGAGAGAGCTGGAGAGAGAGAGAGAGGCGAGTGACTATGCATTTCAGAGATAAGTATAAATGGGACAAGGGGATGGTGTGAGTCACGCTTCACAAATCTCTGAGCTGAGCAAGAGTAGACCCGGGTCTGTGCTCCCTCTCTCTCTCTTTGCCTCTCCATCCTTTCCTCTATGGGGTGTGAAGGCCCGAGGGTTCCAGTCTTAATTACTGATGAGAGATGCAGAGCCTGAACACCTGGCCTTACCTCTCAGCGTGATTCACTCTGGGATCATTTCTCACCCGATGGTATTGCATGACTAGCACTCAGCCCTCAAATAAAGTGTTGTGCATGTAGTGTGCATGTGTGTGCGTGTGCGTGTGTTGTAAGCCCCATGGTTGTCAGGTGGTAAAGCTCTTCTGGGTCTCCTGATGTAAGTCCTCTCTCTGCTTCAGCAACAGTATTCCCACAGCCTGGCTAGAGGGCCGTGTCAGCAACAGATCCACAAACAGCATCTAGGTGGCACATGGTAGAGCACACAGGGACACGGGACAGTAGTGAATTTTAACATGGCGATGCACATCAACTAGTAAAGATGTGTGTCTTGACCCCCCCAGTGTCTGGGCTCACTCTTTTCCACAGTTAATGCTGTAATTGCGTTATTGTTTACCTTGTCCTCTGTTTTTTGTGGGGGGTTTTTTTTCCAATACTAAACCCCACTGCAGTAGCAACAAATGTTGATTAATCACCATTAGTTTATTATTCTATTAATTAATTTCTGATTACACATTACTCATTGTAAAAGTAATGACATTACTTTACTCTTTACATAGCAGCAAGTGTAACATGTTACATCACTCGTTACTTTACTTTCGTTACTCAGCCATCAGCGCCGTCAAAATTGCCTTTAAACAACTCAGAATCCTCCACAGCCACACGATGCATCTTTTGTATTTAACACATGTAGACATAGAAAATGAGACATTTAAGGTTTAACAAGCAGGCAGGATACAGTTTGGAGGGATTTACTGACCATCCAACAGCTAGCGTTAGCGTAGCCTCAGCGACTGCACACAGCACTCCAGGAGTCCCGACCTCAGCTGCACCATTCACAAACCCTCCAATTCTGAACTAAACTAGCGTCAGGTGACTCCTGGATGTTTGCATACCCACGGGTACTATTAGCAAGCCAGCTAAAAACACACAACATGTGAATAAGACAATTTCAGAATTACTGTGAGTTACATTTTTCTGTCAGCTAAATTCAGAGACATATCAAGTCAACTCTCCATTAATCCTGTGAAAACAGCGACCATGTCGAACCCTAGGTGTAAAAGTAACAGAGCATTACTGAGATTAGTAACCGTACTGTGATCACTGACTTTCAAATTGTAATTTGTTACACTACTTGTTACTGAAATAAAGTAATTTCGTATTGTAACACATCACCGCCCATCACTGATCATGAGGTAGATTAATGAGATATATTTGTCCTAATGTATATTATGTAGGAGTAGATGATGTCCTTTGTTAAATTTGGCAGAAGGAAACAGAAATCCCTGTTCGTTAAGCTAATGACTAATTTCAAGTCAATACCAGAAACATCAACAACTGCCCGAGGCAAAAACCTATGTTACCTCAATAAAATCCTGCCTTTCAATTCTGATTGCAGGAGTGTTTTGCTGAGGGAAATCAAATTTAAACCTTGAAATTTGTTCTGATTATGCTGCTGAAGACGTTGCTAATAAGGTCCCAGAAGGAGTCGGTCAAAGAATGTTGATTTTGTCTGGACACATTTTCACTCCTGTGATGTCTGCTTAGCTTGCAGTTTTATGTTTGACCCCCTCCCCCCCTCCCACCTCCCTCCCTCTCCTCTTGTCTCTCTATCTCGGTCTCTCTCCCTTTCAACACAATGCCAAACTGCAGATGCATGATTTTAAATGTCTGCCTCGTCTCAGACTCCTGTCCAATTAGTGTTGTTTTTTGACAACTTCAGCTCTATCCATCTTGATATGTTTAGCTCTCCACCACCAGCCTCGACGGCCTTGTCCTTTCATTCTGTCTTTCCTTCTATTCCATCTTGTTCCTCTGCCGGAATTTTTCTCTCCCACCATCCCCTCATCTCCGTCATCTTACTTTTTTTTCCCATGTCGCTCCTCCCTCCCTTATCCTCTTCCTCTTATCTATCTTACCTTCTGATAACCCTATTCTCCTTTCCTCCCTGCTCTCACTTCCAATCCTCCCTCTCCGTCTCTCTATCGCCATCCATCTCATATCAAGCTAGCCTGGCTAGTGGTGCCTATTGAATAGTTATCATAGTGTGTCTCTCCTTTCAGCTGCAAGTTTAAATGCTGAACATAAGAGTTATGCGGGCGGTGAGGGATCGGAAAGACGGGGGGGAGTTAGAGGGGGACAGTGCTGCCTGCTCTGGGAGATGGATGGAGGGGATCAGGGCCTTGACTGACAAGGCAAATGGTAATAAATGACTCCCATGCCGGCTGATGAATGAACACACAGGGCTAGGAATAGAACCAATCACAGCAGATAAACACTGACATGACATGCAGTTTGTGTGTTCTTCCTTAATGTGACCCACTTTTTTGTTTTTCTTGTTGCCTAAACACTGCTGAAATTTCAAAACTTGCTCTTTTATGCATTATGCATTCACCTTTTGCTGAGGTGAAGATTGTGCATACATACTGCATGCATGCTTACGCTTTAGCGTGTGCATGTACCTGTTTGTGTAGCGTTCACAGCGGCGTAGCTGTGATTGATGGAGTTCTGTGCTGCTCCACTGGGGCCATTAGTCAGCCAGAGAGCAGGGGCTGGCCACCTGGGTACAATGCACCACACTTGGGGTTGAAGGCCAGGACAGACACTTCCCACTGCATGTGTCTATGTGTGCTTACGGTGTTTTATGTGCTCCTGTGTCTTAGTATGTGCAACCTTGCATTTGTTCAAAGGCTGTGTGTTTTTTTTCATATCTCTTAGCATGTGGCAGTGCATGTGCACGTGTACTCTTTGTTATGCTGTGACCCGACTTTCATCCTCCCTCTGTGAACACGTACATCCATCAGCCATGCTTCAGTTGAGAAGAAAGGTGGATCACACGCAGAGTAGAATATTGATGACAGCTGCATACATTTGACATTTTATTTGTAATCATTGGTGTTTCTAAATGTGCTAGACCTACATTTTTGGAAAAGGGAACAAAAAATGGGCCAGTGCAAAATGACAAAATACTAAAGTTGCAGAAGACATACAAAGTCCTCACTGGACTTTCTTATAGAGGGTTTCTTTCACCAGTCTGTCTAAAAAGATGTAACATGATACTGGGGTTTTCTCTCCATATTCTAAGCTAAATGGATGCTGCACTGGAAAGCAAAGTGTGATTACTTTTTCAGCATTGAAAAACTACAGCTCCCATTAGACTATGACAACATGCCAATAGCTAGGACTCATGTGACATGTTATTAAATAACATATCTTGGTTTTAAGTTTTTACAGATTGCCAAAGGCTAAAGAGAAGAAAGGCAACATGAATTTATTTTCTAAATGAAACATAACATCAAACTATATATATATATTTTAAAAACCATAAACATTCACAGAGGACAATAATATCTTTTTAATACCTTGCAATTTAGATCAGGCTTGCAAATTCTGCTTTAAAAGAAGACAAGTCATACGCCTTCAGGCATTGTTTAGTGTAATGTTACCCCCCTGATGTGGAGGTTCATCTACATACATATAAACAGTCTGCATCAGACTCTATTTCTGGCCTCACTTCAAAGTCCATAGATCACTGACTGTCCAGTGTAACATACATGCCACTATTGATTTTGATTGCTTTGAGCTTTTCAAGATTAAGTAGATTACATTAAGTTTGTTCTGATTAATCAAGTGGTATCACACAAACAGGTGACCCATATGTAGCATCATCCTGTTAAAGATACTTCTATAATCTTTAATCACTAGCGATTTTGATTCTGTTGCAAAGATTGCAGCTGCTACAACGGTGAAATTTACTGTCCAACAGCAGGAAACAGCATTTTAAAAGGTTCCAAACATTGCACCTTCTTTTTCAGGATGATTATAATGATCTAGCCACATCTACAGGTACTGTAGCGCTGTTATTAGCCAACCAAACCTTCTCTCTTTAACCCAACCTGACTGCATGCTTGCCTTCCTTCCTCAAATCCGTGCTCTGCTCTCACACCAAAGCCTGTTAGCTGATGAGCCAGCAGACCTTACCTCAGCACCCCGCTAGCTGCACACACAGCCTGCCAAGAGCAGTCGCACCCACTCAACATCAGCTAACCTAAGTTCTCTACATGGCTCTGCTCACATTCCTAACGACGTGCAATATGAACGGCAGGGCTTCATACGTGGATGGAAATATATACGTTATATGACATCATATAGACAATCACATGGACAAACAGATATTCTAGGAGAGAAACAGAGATTGTAAAAACACACAGTCAGTTTGGTGCCCTGCTTGAGTAATCGCCTTTGGTTGATGGCGGACAAGCTTCTTGACTGAAAAGCCGTTTCTACTGTGCACTAGTCTCACAGTTGCTGACATGTGGATTGACCGGTGCTAGAAACATTAGACTGTATATAAAGATGGACGACATGACAGCTGCCTAAAAGTGAAGCCAAAACATTTTGATCGCCCCTTGGTGGCTGGTTGCAGTATATGTCATAAATCCCGCCCCCTCCGTGTTAGCAGATGGGATGTAGGCCAAACTAAAATATGAAAGTTCACGCCAAATAAAATTTTCCCCAAGATGGTTTGTGTCATTTTAGGTCATTTTTATCAAGCTGATGTTTGTTCAACTGCTCATTTTTCTGATAAGTTTATTTTAAATTAGTTATTTGACGATATAAACGCTCTCAAACCTCCGTCAGGCGGTGAGACGGCTCAGGCTGTCAACCCACCGGCCGACTCTGCTGCGCAGACTCTGGCTGCAAATGACGTCACACAAGCAAGATGGCCGCTCCAAGGAAAGGAGATATTTTGGCTTCACTTTTGCATAGCGACAGGAAGTAGAGACGCCTCGTCCATATTTATATACCGTCTATGCTAGAAACTCAAAAGCATTCATGCAAGTTAGAAGAGATTATATGAGTCTAATTGTACCATGTAAAAGTTTTAAAGCTTTATATTAAAAATGCAGTTTAACCTTACAGAGTCATAAATATGAATGTATAGCATGTTTTTGTAGACCTTTCTTTTCAGGTTTTATTAATAGTTAATTACATTTAAGTTTTTAAAACCTAGGGCATTGATTAAGCTGCAATGCACTTCTCACATTGGCAACTAAGAGATTACCTTACACCACACATCGCATTGTTATAGATAAATACTACAATTAACCTTTTAATTACCCTGGGAGGTGTTGGTACATTAATTGATGTGAGAATCACCGTGTCTATCTCTGAATGCCTCTAAGACTCAGTTGCCATAGTTATAATAATATTCCATTTTAAATAAGACTTATTTCAGGAACAGGACTTTGAGCAGACCAGTTATGACATTAATCTGAGCTGTTAGACATCTACTGTGTGAAATGCTGGTGTTTTTTGTTTTTTTTTCTCTCCTCTGAACAAAGTCATATGGGGGCCAAGTGCTAATGATGTGTTTTTACATGATGATGACAGTTCTCTCAAGTCTCCATATATAGTTTCTGCGAGTCTATCCTCCCCCTTCCGCACACATGAATCCAATCTTTTCCATGTTGACACATAGCCTGTATTTTCAGCATCATTCCCCTGAATTCAGTAAGACTCAACTGCAGCTCTTTGACCGATCAGGAGTCTTGTTCATTCATAGGGCCATCACCTTATCTATGTTAACTTATCATAGGTAGCGAGTCAACCCGACATATAAGGCAGTCATGTATAAAATAAATTTAAAAAAAAACACTGAAAAATGTGTTTTCTTACTGTTAAGACACTTGGATGTTTGAGCTTCACTGTGCAGCATGATGCATAGTTTGACACAAGAAGTCTGTTTTCACGTTCATCTGCAAAAGTAGGAAAGTTTTCCTGTGCTCATCTGAAATCCGAGTTTAACCTGCAGTGCAAAATGGTTTTGTGACATCACAACTAGTTTGGAAACCAATCCTGGTCCAATATGCAGCTTATACAAATGTCATGTTCTCATGTTGAAAGAGAAGGAATAGATGCAGTTTTAAAGGGGTCATATCGTGCTTTTTGTGATTTTCTGTTGTTTTTATACTGTTATGATGTCAAATGTCTATGTAAAACATGGTCAAAGGTCCAAAACCTGAGGTGAAAATATATGAAAATGCTCCCTGAAAGTCAAAAGCTAGAGCTTCATCCTGCTCTGAACACTTCATTTGCAATGTTACCTGTACTTCCTCCTTCAGATGACATCAGATTGCCCACACTGGCCGTCCGTTGCGTAGTCTTTGTTGCTAAGGTTGTTACATGGGTTGCTCATGTTGTACACATCGGATTTGGGCTCGAACATATATGGATGTATTTGAGAAATGTATATTTTAGATAAAGAACGAGAAAAAAGAAGTGACACCTTACTATTACTTTTTTGTGGAACATTTGACAAAAGATATTATTCAAAGCAGAGTATTTTATATGACATAAAACATATGGAGGGGATCTTTAAGATGAATTGAGGCGTTTTAAAAAGAATTCAAGTCACCACTGAGCACGTGAGTTACCTCACTCGTCTATAGTTTTTCATTCGCTCGTTGCTTATGAGTTCGCATCTTTTTGCTAAGCTACAAATCAGATTACTGCATGTCCCAAATCTTAAAGCCTTAAATATGTATGACTGTCTTAATGAGGTAGTATAGCTTGGAGCGATTCTCTCCTCAAACCAGTATCTCTCCTCTTACACGTCCTAACAAATTGCAATTGCATAGATTACCTCTATCTCCCACACACACACACAGATACATGGACACAAGCCCAAAGAATAGATGGACTGACTTGCAAACAAGCACACATAAAGCCTTCAACTGCACAGGATACAGAATCTCTCCCAACTCTCTGTGGACTTCAGTGGTGTGAAATGGTCATGCAACAATGAGCCAGTGAAAGACACCAAAAAGGAAAGTGAGAGAGTCAGAGGGAGACGAGGAGAGAGCGAGAAAGAGAAATAAAGAAAGAAAACAGAGAGATGTGATGCTAAGCAGCTTTAAGACAATACGGAGGGGGGGGGGGGGGGCTCATCTGAAGCCCAAATAGCTGCTACCCCATATCGCTGCTCCACATAAACACAACCCACACACATGGATGCACACACAAACATATGCATGTGAAAACACACACTGACACCCATCCTCCCACTCATGCACTCCTATAGCTGCCGGACATGAGTAACCCAGATGTGCTTCCCACGTATATATATCTCCTCTCTACACCCCTTCCTCAGTGAGAATAAAGACAATGAGGAAGCGGAACAGAGGGGCACAGTGAGGAAGAAAACAAGAAGAGGGGTGTACTTTAAAGAAAAAAAGCAAGAGAGGGAGAGAACGGAAGGACACAGAACACAAGAGAAGAAGACAGGGTAAAGGATGGGGAAGAGAGACAGCAGCGATGTGTCCCCGAAGTGTAAAAGGAGGGAGAAAACAGAAGGGGAGAGCAGGATGAGTCAGACTAACAGATGAGAGAGGACACAAGGAGAGGGGTTCAATAATACATGCTTGGGAATCCCCTTATGCTTTGTGGGTCTGTCTCCACGGTGTCTTAACCTTGGATATTATGTCTTTCTAACCTTACCGCTTCTTTGAAAAACAAACACAACCAAAGCACAAATGACAAATTAGCCACGGGCGCTGTATGCTTGGTTGCGTAGTGCAGCAGGTGTCGGGTATCCGAGCCTCCGGTTCTGTTCTGCAGCTCACTGGTCGGGAAACTCCTCAGCTGGGGAGGCACTGATGGACAGCGTGAGGCAGCCAGCCAGATGCTCCCCCTGCAGGTGATTCTTCAGCTCAGTTTTCATCTCCAATTAAGTAGATCGTTCTGAACCGCAACTGACTGGAGAGCCGAGGTGAAGTTTAGGAGAGGATGTTGAAACGCGCTCCCCGTTGTGTGCAATAGAGGCCTGCGAGCGAGCACAGTAGGATCTTTCTTAAAAGGCCGTTCAGTCAGTAAAGGATGGAAAAGAGAGGCAGCAGCGACGTGTCCCAGCAGTACAAAAAAGAAGGGAGAGAACAGAGGGGGAGAGCAGGATGACTCAGACTAACAGATGAGAGAGGACACAAGGAAAGGAGTTCAGTAATACATATTTGGGAATCCCCTTAATGCTTTGTGGGTCTGACTCCATGGTGTCTTAGCCTCAGAGGCGGATAAACAAAAGCAAGAGGATTCGGGATAAGAAATGTGAAGAATACTTATGTGTTTTGTGAAGTGTAAAGTAGAAAAGCATCCGGTATAGTGCAGTGTTCCTTGTTCTTAGTAATGAGTCATGTGGATTATATTTTGAAATGCAGTTTTTTTAAATTACGTTTGGTATCACAGTGACACTCTGTTTGACCGAGATTGTGGGCTGGTTTGATATCTTAATGCCCGGCTAAATGAATTCACCCGTGCTTGTGAAATAGGT
This sequence comes from Thunnus maccoyii, assembly GCF_910596095.1. Lineage (NCBI taxonomy): Eukaryota > Metazoa > Chordata > Actinopteri > Scombriformes > Scombridae > Thunnus > Thunnus maccoyii. The sequence continues at coordinate 4,733,855 of NC_056546.1, forward strand.
GCTTGGTGACGATACCCTTTGAGGACAACAGCTCTACTGGCATACAAGCGGAGCAAACACATATTAAATTGGATGGTGTGACACAGCTAACAGTATAGCTTCCTCCATTCTGGACTCTATTCCGTCAAAGGTCAACGCTGTCAACACGGTTTGCAATTGGTCAATGAATTCACGTGAGACCAGAGAACAGCTAATGTACTTTGCCTTCATAAACACATCCAATAATTGCTGCAGTTCAATTGGAAATAACTGATTTTGGTCCAAATTGTTGCTGTTGTATATGTTGGAGCCCTTGTACTTTTGTTCAGTGGACAGACTTGTCCAGGATGTGTTACCTTGGAGAAGGGGCTTGAAGCAGAGGGGCTTCTTAGCTTCAACCTAGTTGACTAGCTTGCAACCTAGCCACCTGTGCATCTGTGAAGTGCATGTGTTTTGTTTTGATTTTGGAAGGGTGTATAATGGTTTCAATGGGAGGATGGGACTTCTGGTTGCTGGACAGGGTCACCAGGTATACCAGTTAACTATTGATGGTCAGTGAATAGCTCCAATTAATAGGATGGCCGTCCTGTGAAACCCTGCTGACTTGTTTTCTATGTTTACATGTTAAATACAGAAGATCCTGCATTTAGCTTTAGATTAGAAGCTTCTGGTGAAGGTGGACTGAGTAAAGTTCAGTTACGTAGCGAGTAATATAACCACTACTGTTGAGTAATTAGTAAAGGAATGTGATTACTTTTTCAATGAACACTACACAAAACATATTTCCAAGTAAATCTCCCAACATCAGTCTTGTATTAGTTGTTTCAGCTGGTTGCAGAATGACATTTTGAAGACATGTCAGCGGATACACGGCGCATTATGATGACAGTTTATTTGACCAGTAACCTCAAAGTGAGATGTCAAATCATATGGAAAAACCTTTATTATTTAGTTATAAGAACCATGCAGTGTTTTTCAGCAATCCCCTACCAGGCTCAATGCAACACTAATACCCAGAGACAGCATTCAGAATCAATTAGAAAACTCTGAAAAATGCACTATGACAGTCCAGCATAAGAATGTATTCTGATTCAGAACAAGGGTGAAAAAGCCCGTCTTTATTATCCATATTCTCTACTTAATTGCCAATTACTGTGGTGTGATATCATATAATCATATCACAGGTTTTTGGGCCTGCAGGACAGAATTGTTCTTGCTGAGATTAAGCACTGCATGCATTGTATATTTTTTTAAAGGAAACTTCGGGATTTTTCAACCTGGGCCTTACTTTCTTTTTGTATCTTTTTGTGTCTTTTTGTGTCCTCAATTCTTGAAATTGCTTCAGCCAGCAGCCGCGAAACGGGCACTGTCAATGTATGTCCACTGACATGCTCAGATTCTTATTATAAGTATCTGACAACATTATGGAAAAGATCCCCAAGAAAAATAAAACTTTTGTCTCCTTTCGCTCGATCCAGTCTGTTTGTTATAGTGTCAAATCAGGTCTTGCTCATTCATAAACAAAAACAACTGCTTATTCATAACATAAAAATGACTAAATCATGAACCAATGAACACTTGTAACTTTATTATTGTTCTTCATAAGGCAAAGGGCTTCGGGAAAATATGACGCCGCACGGCTGTGCGTCTCCTATAATATCATCCTGAACCTGAAACGGACGTCAGACTTTCACAAACTAAATAAGCAATAATTTATTAAACATATTCTGTAGGCTATAGCTGTTTTGATTGCTCCTTTACATCAGTTGTGTTCTTTCAGTAATTACTTATTTAAATTGCCTGTTTGTGTCTTCTTCTGTGAAAGCCAGGCGCTGCTATAGATAATCAAATAATAAAAAAATTGGAGCAGTTATCAAGTGTTTTCCTTCCAGCTATCACTACATAGAATAACAGTTTAAAGTGTTAATTAAATGTACATACTTTAGAGTTTAAACTGTAATCATTTCTACATATTTTTAGCTGACTTCTACATATTTGACAGTTGAGGTGATGTCTAGCTGAGACGTGAGGAAGAGACGCGAGTGAGGGAAGCCAGTGGACACGTTAGCTTAATGTAAAGCACCCCCATATATACCGCTCCTCTTCTTCTTTGGTTTTACTACAAACCGACGTTAAAGGTGCACGCTGCCACCTACAGTACCGGAGTGTGCAACATCATGCTGTTAAGACGAGTCCATTGTCATTTGTTTGTGAGAGAGAGAGAGTGAAAGTGGGGCTTGCAGCGCCAAAAATAGAAATCAATATGTGGTGGGGAATGTTGATACTGTGGCAGCCGCCATAAATAAATGAATACATGGGAAACCCAGCAATAACATAATACACTCAAGTACAAGTACCTTGAAATTATAATTCTATACAGTATTTGAGTAAATGCAGTTGGTGGCTATAGACTGATGCATTTGGAAAGAAAGATAAAAAGTTTCCTTAAATATTTAGCATCATTTAAGAATCACAGGCTGTTGTGGCAGCTGACATACAGTATAAAACACTTGGCTGCAGGACTTCTAAAAATCCTGAAGTGAGTCACTCCCCTGTTAGTGCTGCTAACTCTGACACCATCTTTCAAAGTTACCTGCTGCTGAGTTTAGCATCTGTGGCTCTGAATTATGCTTGACTAACACATCTGTGTGCACCACACAGTGGGCAGCTACTCACCGAATCCTGTTTGTTTCCAGTACACAGAGCGTGTGTACATAGTGTGTTTGCGTTGTCTGTGTGAACATGCGTGCGCGTGTGTTTAGGTGCATGTGTCTGTGCTGTGTACCCCGTATTAATATTGCATACGCATCCTGCTCCAAAAAACTCTAGTGTGCGTGGAGGATTCGCTTGAGAGCACCACTCTCAAAACAGATTCACTTTTAATTCATTTAATTTAGGCCTGCACCATGTGTTATGCAGAGACCGCCATTTGATATGCAGCCTGTGCTTGGATGAGTTTAATTACTTAGCCGTCAAACAAAGTTATGCAGCAATATGCACTTTCAGAAATATTGGTTTGGTACTTACATGGGATGCTTATCAATGTGGAAGAGGATGTGTGTGTGTGTGTGTGTGTGTGTGTGTGTTAGTCTGTATTTATGAGACAATAACTGATGATCATGCTGTATTTGATTGAAACATGTATGCGATGCAATTTCAGCATGATAGACTGCAGGATAAGAAAGCATCAATCTTTTTTTTTTCTTTCTTTTCAATGAAAGGACTTCCAATTTCAGGTTGTCTCCTGTGCCGTTGTGCTAGCCCCCCCCCCCCCCCCCCTCCCTCCTTTGTAATTTGTAACTGACATGGATATATTATGCTACTGTTAGCCAGTTTAATACAATACCCATAGATTTTACATCACAGCTAATCAAACCAAAGAAATAAAACATTGGAAATTGATTACACAAAAGCAAGTTTCAAGAGCCTGCTTATACGTTTTCATATCGTACTGAAATGAATGGAAAAGACTGCTTTAAATGGAGGGAAAACACATCCAAAAAACGTTAAAATGAAAAGTATACAGTACATATTTGTTATCTAAGGCGCTATGCTGTGCAAACATACTGGTATGAATATTTAAAGAAGCATACAATACATTGTTGTTTTGGTTTAGTTTTTTTTGCATAAGTGAGAGAGAGGATGTACCGGGAAATACAATCGATTTAATGAATGAAAACATTTGAATTATGATAAAGAGTGAAAAATAAACCACACACACACATACACAGACTAATAAATACACACATTTGCCAACCCATACGCTCAAAAACAGAAACACACACACACACACACACACACACACACTGACAAACCTATTTCGATAAGAGATATGTGTAACTGCAGGCCATTACTCCTGCAGAGGCAAGAGGCAGCTTGACTGGGGGCTAATGGATAGAACCATTACAGCCAAGGAGAACCAATGTTTCACCATTAGATAAGGAATCAATTATATGTTTATATTTTTGCTTTCTGCCTCTGCCTCCCTTATACTCGCCCTCCAGCTCTCAGCTTGAGCTCTCCTCAGAGATACAGCTGAACTGCGAAGTCCAACTGTCATGCTCCGATAGGTCAGAAACTTCCTTTAGGATCATCTTTATCCTCCTAAACATTTCCAATCCAGAGGCCCCCCCCCCCCTCCTGTGCCTTGAGATTTAATACATAAGCTAAATGGTAATATCAGTGGAAAAAAAAAAAGTGAAATGAAGTAGGTTAACAAATGCAACATGACATCCTGTGCTGTGGTGATTTGTCAGACTATTTTTAATATGTTTAATAGAGTCTCAAAATCCACAGTGCCAGATGGTGAATTCCCACAGGAGACAGGATGCACCTATGACATCGACTGAAACGAAGTGCCTGAACGCATCCTATGTGAACACTTACAGAAAACTGAAGCTGCTGCTAACATCGTGTTTTATGTGTGTCTGTGTAGACACCGTGTTAGAAGTTCTTCACTGTTCTTTCGACCGATGGTGAACTAATGTCTACACTAAATTACTACCAGAAAGGGGTTGATTATGCCTTTTGAGCTGCTGGAAGAGTTTAATACTGAATGAAAGAATGGCAAAGTCCAACGTCTGGTATTAATAAATTAGTAAAGACAGTATTTTTGTTAAAGAGAAAAATTTAAAGCAACAGGGTGAATATCATATGACCCTTTGAACCACTTTGTACTGACTAGTGCGGAATCAGTGCTGTGAAAATATCCCAAATTTATCAAGACAAGAAATAAGAATGTAGGAAGTTTGCATACAACATATCGCATCAAAATGGAAAGCAAATAAAATATGAAAAAATATATTTCTGATATATATATTTATATATTTCGATGGCCGATGAGCAAAACCTCCTATCTGAAAAATGCACTTTTTTGAGAAAACTAAAAATAACTTGTTTTCTTGCAGAATGCTATTTGTTAAGGATACCCAATACATAATACACTGTTTTTGGACCATATTACTATATTATGTGTTAACAAAACCATAATAACCATACAAATATACCATAAACAATACCACATAATATAGTAATATAGTCCAAAAACAGTGTATTATGTATTGGGTATCCTTAACAAATAGCATTCTGCGAGAAAACAAGTTTTTTTAAACAAATTTTCTCAAAAAAGTGCATTTTTCAGATAGGAGGTTTTGCTCTACAGCCATCAATATATGAAATAAGCATCATTTACATAACATTTAATTACCTTTTTGTATACCCTCGCTAACAGAGAATGAGCTGCAGCAGTACAAGGTCAGTTCAAGGTACGCAGGGATGTGGAATTGATTTCTACAGGCTCCACAGGGTGCGTATAGGGTTACCTGTTCACATACAAACATTTGCATTCACAAACATACAAACAACTCTATCGGAGGTTCATGGGAAACTGGGAAACTGGTGTTATTTTTTTTTCATGAGGCTTCGTGCTGCTCACAGATGCAATAAAAACTGAATCTTATTAAAGTTTTCAGGTTTCTGAAAGGACACAGGCAACAATGTTTTCTCTGATAAATGTCTTATTTAACAATCTCCCCGGACATCCTAATTGTGGTGTTGGCTCGTGTTTCAGTGCACTGAACTGGAAAACCTTGGCATCTGTGCTGCTCCCTTTCCTCCTCCTCCTCTTCTCTCCCATCCTCTCCTGTTCACGTTTTTTCTGTCGTTTCCAAAGTCCCTCCATCCTCTCCATCCTCTATCCCCCACGACATCTTTTTTTCTACCACTTAGAGTACAAAGAATTATCCCAATTATGTCATAGATCCGGTAAGAAACACATTATTCGCCTTCCAACTGGAAACACTGGGAATTAAACAGTTCAGAAAGAACTGAGCATCTGCTGCGTGCAGGGCTAGCTCTAGCCATTTTGGTAATTTTATTTTACATGTAATTATTTACCTTTTTTTTATGAAACACTTCTATACACTTCTGTTTTTGGTCCCGCCCAGTGAAGCCCAGATTTTAGCCTCATGTGTGCCAGCAGCCAAAAGCAATTTTTATGAGCACTAAATGGCGTCCAGTGCATTCACCCCTGTGAATAAAAGAGGCGCTGGTCTTGTCTCTGTGAAACACACCATTACTCCTCCATTGTTTGCCAAAGCACTTTGTCGAGAAATAATTTACACCAAGTCTTTCCGCTTCCAGCGTGTTCAACACAAGGTCATATCCACTACAAATGGCCCTGTACTGTCTTTCAACCAATAGGAAGGCTCCTCATCTATTACTAACCTATGAGCTGTGTTTGTGGGAGCAATATGGTATTGATTAATCTGGAATATTATAATAGGAGACTCATGCAGTTGTTTTTGACTTTGCCAGTGGTCCTCAAACTTAGAAAAAGACCAATTAACCTTTTCTTCTTGCATCTGTGGGATACTTTTGTGGCCATTTTTAATTTGGTAAATTAATTTTTTATTTGTTAGCTACAAATAGTAGCATCACACAGCATGATACAATGCACAAAATTTGCATTTTTTCATGTATATGTTATGTAAATGATGAGATGATGGATTATGTATGTTGGGAACAGAAGCTTTACTTTTTAATCAAATGAATTACAACTCAAACTGTCAGTTAGCGTAACACAGCGGCTGTGTAGCGACAGCAGCATGTTAGCAGAGCAGCAGCAGCGGCTTCAGTCCTCCCTCTTTATCCATACAGGATGCATTCAGGTACAGTAATGAGTGTAGGTCACCTGCCTCTTGGCAGTGCTCAGAGCCCAACACACAGCCGCTCTAGTTATGCATGTAAAACGGGAAAAAATTGACTTGAGGTGTAAAAATATGCATGAGTATTGATATGAATTGATTAAAATAGGAGCATATATGTTCCGTCACATGAGCGTGAGACAGACGACTGAAAAACACGGCTGACACATTCTGTGTGTTAATGAAAATGCAATCAGTACATGAAAACTAAAGTAGGAAATCTTCATATTGTAGAATACTCCATCATCTAATTAAATGTTTAATTTCAAGCATCAGTGATATATTTAGGATCAAGATCAAGCTGTTCATCGCCTCATCAGTTTAAAAATCAAATTAAATGTACGAATTTGACCATATTTTACATTTTCTCTTAAAAAAAAAAAAAAAAAAAAAATACAATTTATTGAAATGAACCAGAGCGGGAGGCTCATGGTGACACTACAGCGGAGACTTGACCTGTCCCTGATTGTGAGGAGAGGTCCTCCAGACGACGATAAGAGGCCACTCTCTTCTTTTCCTCTCTGACTTATCTCTGTCTCCACAGACACGCCATTCACGCCACGCTCAACCAGATAGCGCCAGGGCAATTATTCCTAGACAAGCACAATGTTTGGTGATAAACATGACAAGGGCTCTCCATAATTTATCTATGTCCCCCCCCCCCCCCCCCAGGATTGTTGATGGTATAGTTGTTGGTGCTGATGCTTCTTTTAAAAACTTACCAGATGTAAAATTAGTAAGAATTATTTGTACTGTTATTACAATTTGGTTTGACTTGACAGATATTATCGATATTTTCTGTAGGACCTATAGCCTTTTAACCACGGTCCCCCAGGACTGGAGCAAATTAGCAGAATTATCCTAAACATTCAAAGCAAAGAGTTCTTTTTAGGGTGAAACAGGATAGTTCCCAGCAGGCCAAGTCAGTCCAATGACCCCAGTCAAACTGTCCTTATCTTTCACTGCTGAAGACTTAATTGAACGTAACAACTCCTTGAAACAAGCAAGAAATAAAGCTGGCTGCAGTCCAGTTCTGGCAGAGCATCACAGGGAAGATATCAAGTGTCGGCTGATGCCTGTTGGTCACTGACTTCAGACTGTCACTAACGGCAAAGAATTTAACTTCAAATATCAGATATTATGCCTTTCATGTCACTAGTTCACATCATAGTCACTAGATACTTTTAAACACAACAGAAAGTATGATACTGTATCGCACTTTCTTCCTACACAATAATTTACATTTATCTATCAATTTGGATTTCTTTTTTTTGCATTGTAGCACAGAAAACAATGGAAATCTAACCACATGCGTGTTACACTCTTGTGTACCAAATCTCCCCCTTCTCTGCTTTACATTTTAAGCGATGACTGACATATATATATACACACACAGACACGCACACACGAGCACGTGCCTGCATGCAGATTGCTGGCTGCAGCAGCGAGGATAAAGGTTATATTTGATAGGCATTTCCCTCAGCGTGGCGCTCTCCATAGACACATCCTTTGCAGAGCCACTCAAAGACACACTGTGGAGAAATTAAACTGTACATTGGGAAAAAATGTGTGAAATACGTGGCCTATTTGCAATTCAAATTCCAGGAGCCAGCGGTCTCCCGGGGTCCAACATAGACAGCAGGCGCAACCAGATGAACACGTAAGCCGGTGCTTTCATTTTGTATGCTCCCTCTCTCTCTCTCTCTCTCTCTCTCTCTCTCTCTCTGTGTCTCTCATTAAAAGGGGCTCCATTTCTTAAGATGTTTATGCATCTCATGTACTGTATACCGATTCAAGCGGTATGTGGAGTCACAGAGTTAGTAGGTAAACAGACCCTGCAGGACTGCTGGCTGCGTTCTGTTCCTCACCAAACCAGTAAAAACAGTGGAAACGGCCAACTAAGCTCATTATAGACCATAAGATCGCTCTAAATGGGCCTTTGTAACACTCCAGTGATCACTTAGGTCTTTGTATAACTATATGGTTGAACTTGAGAGGTTGGCAGAGTTTAGTGCATACAATATGCATACAATAAGGGACCACGTAATGCACATAACAGATGGTTGGGTAAGGACGAGGAGAGATAAGTGCCTGCTAGTTTGAATTTGCGGTTGGGTTGCATGCCGTTGAAGGATGACTTTGATAACATTGCTAAAATATCAATGGAATATAAGACCAAAATAGCTTCTATATACAATACATCGGTATTGAATAATTTACCCTCTAATGCTGCCACACAACAGCCTCATGTGACACTGGAGAAATCTATGAAATAAGATGTGTTTCTATTTTTGTTCTCATTTTTATGTTATTTTTTGTGTAGGGAAGATGCTCATTAATGTTCCCATTGAAAGGAATTAGTTAATATAAGTGCAATTTGTTTTTCTAAAATCAAAGACTGAAGCGAATTTTCCCCTTTTTTTAATTCGTTGTCCATATTTCCAATTAGTAAAAGCGTTTTCTCAGGATCCATCTTTCCTTTTTATCTTTTCATTAAATTAGATTTATACATATATATATATGGCATTATGACTTTTATTTTGCTTGTCAGAATATTCCTGAAGATCAGTCTTTATTTCGTCTTTAATATATCACGTTTATGTGTTCGAATTAGCCTCGACAAACCAGATGTCCGATTTTTTTTTTCTTCTGATTTTTATGAATGCAGATCCTCCTCAACCCCCCCTCCCGCCGCCGTAATCACACATCACCCGATATTCTGTCAGTTGATGTAATGTTGAGAGAAGTGTGAACAAAACTGCGAGGTGAACTTCTCACTTTCAAACACAAGTCAGTCTGGAGCCGAGCAAACGGTATCGAACTCGGGTTACCGTCATAGGTTTAGAGATGTTTATGAGTGCCGTGCGGGCATGTTCAGCCAGAAGCCCCTTGTCAAAGCTGCTACGGGTTGTATCGACATTGATTTTACAGTCCGCTGGAGATGTTATTGAGCATATGAATGAAATGAAAGCTATTGATCTCTGTCAATTTTAGTGTCCTGTTTTCTTCATGCAACAAAACAGACATGAAAAAAAAAACACAATGCCGCTCTTAAATTCTAAATATTTTGTCTTCCTATTTGCACAGAAGCATCTAATCTTCCAGATATTCTGTCTTTCCATCACATGCTTTGTCTAGTTGTCTTTGCCGTAGGCGTACCACATCCTTCATCTCACAGGCTCATATCTGATCAAGCTTTTTCGCTCAGTGTGATTTACTGTGATTTTTGAAAGGACCAATCCCAGAGGTGAATGGCTGTGCAAAGATGCTATTTTCCCTGCATAAATCAATTATATTTTCATTTCCTTGGATTATAGTCTGTGGCAACTACAGATAATTTTCCAAACCCATCTTGACCACGGGCAATCACATGGATCATGTCAAGAAAAGCAGAATCTGAAACCGTCTGTGCATTTGTTACAGTGCCAATTATGTTTAGCTGTTTTTTCCCAGCGAGGACTGACCAAGTACGCTCTCAGTGTTTTCATAAACTCTCAGATTCATAATCGTTTAATTACACATGCATTTGGGAGTAAAAATCTCAGCTGGAAAGGTGGCAAATATGACCAATGTTGATATAATGAAATGTATAATGTAATAAGATGCGTCTAGACTCTAACTTGTTTATTTTTCTTGCCAGGATTTTTTCTTTTTCAGTTGGGGATTTTGAAATCAAAACCCACAAAGTATTCTTTTTTTTTATTTATTTCTTTGATCTTGTATGACTTTCATCACATCATATAAATCCAGTGTTCTGAAGCAAAGCAAATCATCTGCATTTATTTTGCATCGCCAGAGTTTCTGTTGGTGAGGCGGCTTGAGCTGGGATGTCTGATGGAGGAGTAGCTGTCCGAAGGGCTGCTGGTGCTTTATGTGATGCTTGAATCCACTGACACAACTCAATATAAAAAAAAAAAAAACTGGCTCATTCAAAGGAATTCTCAACCAAAAGCTTATGTTTTAAGCATCAAACACTAGTTTGTAGCAGAAGACGATAGCTGTAGTCAGCTTGAACTCTCATCACTTACGCTGGATTCTAATGGTGTAAATGTATGAACATGCTTATGTAATCTTGTTTTAATCCACTTCTCCTCTGTCAAATTATGGATAAATACACACTATTCATATATCAATAGTTTCCTGTTTACCTTTCTCACATGAAACCACATTAGCTTATGTTGGTTGTAAGCAAAAAAAACCTCTAACAGCTACTGACAAAACAGGCTGTGGACTGTCGACCAGGTTTACAAAGACTTTTACAGCAGTGTTTGAAGAGGTGCAACTCTATTATCACTACATATGCATTTCAGGGAGGATTGTGCAAATGACAGGAGGAAACATGTTAACAGGACTGATTATGTATTCCACTGGATTTACTAGGGTCAAGCAATTTGCAACAGTTTTGCATCGGAAAATTCATAGCGCAAGCGGGATTTACATTAACCAGGAGGATGGTTATGGTGATGAAAAGACACATGTACTAAATATGAACCTATAAAAGTGAGCGATGGTTGTTAATGAACACTATGTCTGATTAAAGCAAACAGCAAACAAACAGTGGCAGAGTCTTAGGGTTCATTGAACTTTAATTAAATTTGACCATCAAGCTCCAAATCACTAAGGTCAGGTGCTGACTGCATAATGAGCTGCTTTTTAGTGAGTATATTGAATCATTAGCTCGATATAGGAAGATTACAGCTGCAAATTCAATGACAACTGCAGCGCAGAATTTGCTCTTTGCATGGAAGCACATGTTTGCACATTTTCTCAATAAATCTAGCCTTGTGGCTTTAATTATGTTTTGTGTTAGACCACAGTATTTTGACCACATTGAGCATTCAGACTGAAAGTGGAGAAGCAGGTGTACTGATTGTGAACATTTCAGCACTTTTTTTTTCATTATATTCAGAGTTCTCTGACTCTGAATCACTGCCTATGTCTGACATTTGATCAGTGATTCTTATAGGTAATATGTTGTGATCATTGACCACTGTTTTTAGAGCAACAACTGACCAATCAAAGCTTAGTAGGCAAGATTAGGTCCAGAGACACCATCTTCCTCCACAGCTAGCTAGCCACCTAGCTACATTCATTAAAAAAATAGTGACTAAAAAATGTTGGCAAGTGTGTATGAGACGACACTGCTGTACAAGTTGTTGAAATGTATCTTGAATCATGAATAACAGCTCTTAAATTGAGATATCAACGGATAGATATGTCACTCACTATTAGTTAGTTAGGGCAAAACTAAACAAAATAACCCCACTGGCATGCTGAAGTGATCCAGAATGGCAATTTAATCTGGTTAAAATTCATAATTCAAAGACATAACTGGGTCCCATCATAAATGTTCTAAGGTTTTAGGATATTCTGTGCAGACTCAGAAATACACCCATGATGCATGCGCACGGCCCCTGAGCCCTTAAAAACTTTTGAAGCACAAACAGTAATATTCTACCAGTGCAGATAAATTTAAGATTAAGCAATTAAGCTCCATAAGTTTCCTTTACTTCCCAGATGAGATGAACCATGACAGAAACAGGCTTTTAAGCAGTGATGGGAAGCTCCCGTTATGTAATCCCGCATGACTTGTACATCGACCAAATGTACTTTTCTGATTGGCAATGGCTTCTGTTCACTGTGCTTTCAAAATCCCAGCCTCCCTTATTCATTATTTTATTTAACAGCATGTAATGTTTGCTTTATCTTAGACACACTGTCTTCCCCCCCTGCAACCCTTTGCTTCCTCTTTCCTTTCTTTCCCATGAGACATAGATTACAATTCATACTACAAAGCATAAAACAAATGGCGTCTTCTTTATGTATGCTTCAGACCTGCAGGCGCAGAGCCTCTCGATAGCGGCTGTAGGTAAAGTCCTAAGCATTTCTCAAATGTTGATTTTACAGCCACTCAGGAAAATATATTTGTCACCGCTCTTGTCCCCTTCTCTCCCGAGACAAGCACACATAATAATGAAATGCAATTATCACAAGGAAATAGTTTTTTTTTGTTTTTTTTTTTGCTGGCCAATATTGGTGTTCACGGCTGTGTCGCGCTGACTAAAATGAACATCTCTGTGAATAAATCAAAAGTGAACAATGTTGGCAATGTTTGCTCAGTCTTGTGGAAGTATCCGGGCATTTGGTGAAAAGTGCCAGGCTGTCGATTCATTTATGCAAATGAAACAGCAAAGTAAAAGCCATTTCCCAAAGGATGGAAATGTTTATTTGTGATTTCTATTTTTATTTTCTTTGAAGGCAAAATGATGAAATGATAAATGGTCCGGGGCGATGGCTCAGTGATTACTGGCTGATGGAACTGGATTTGTTCACTCGCACAAAACCACAACTCTCTCCTTAACCTCTACTCTCTTGGTGTTTTTTTCCTCACTTATCTTTTATCCCTTTCACTTTTAACTCTTTTTTTTCTTTATTTGCCTCTTTCCCTTCATAATTTCCCCCCTTACATAAGGCCTCGCAGGGCAGTTGCAGAGTACAGATGCAGATGCCAGATGGAAAGGTGGGGGTTGCCTTGATTTTCAGCCAAAATCCCAATCCCAGTTTTTTCCTGTTCTCTTGCACACATGAGTTACACAAAAACAAATAAGATATACACATATTATGGGATAATATATCTAAAATAACTTTCAAGGATGTAGGAATTCATTTGAAATATATTTTAAACTCAAGGATTGCCAACATTGACATCTCTGCATGTAAGAATCCAACTGAAAAAATGCTCCTGCTGTATTATGAGCACATTTGCTCACATACAGTCCACGAATGCCTCTGCTTCATCTGGTGAGCCATGTTGATAGTAGCTGTATCAGTGTCAGGGTCAGCATAGGGAGCGTAATCTTGAACCCGATTCAGCGTACAGCAGTGCTTATTAGGGGTGTGCCCGAATACAAATACTAAGCACAAATAGTGGGGTTTTTTTACGAATATTTCTTTCATACAAATATTTTAAAAATGATTTGTTTTAGAGAATAAAAAAAAAACATGTTAAATACCAGTCTCTCTCCTCTGCACCGCTGTTACGTCTATCAGTAGGTCTCAACGAGGGGAGTCACATCCACCTGCTACATGACGCACATTTCCTAATTTGGACATCACTCCCGGAGTTGGGAGTGTTCCCCAGAGATAAAGCTGAACTACTGACACAAATGAAATGCTCCCAAGGTGACACTTCATGAACACTTATTGTAACACTTCAATTTTCTATTTAATTCGAATACAAATACAAATAATTTTGCTGCCTCAACAAATACAAATACAAATACAAATACTGGGCCCTCTGCACATCCCTAGTGCTTATAGTACTAGCAATAACCACTTCTCTATCACCCTGATGTAAATATGTGTATGTCTTTCAATACACATTCACAGCTTGTGTGTATCATGTTGGAAAAACAGTCCTACTCCTATATTCTGCCAAAAAGCCAAAACTATTGCCAGTTGCTAGCCTACGTTTAAGATATGCCTCATAACGTCGGCATGTCGCATGTGATTCCCTTCTCTCTGCACCTGTTTCTCTGTTAATTTCACCCATTTCCAGCACTAAACTGTCTCTCTAGTGAACATCTCAAAGGTGTGATTTGGGAGTCAACTCACCTGCTTTTCTTCACATGATCGACTGAAGAACAAGACAGTTAACATCTACATCCCAAAGTGTCCATTATGCAACAAAAGGAAACTGTTGTCCCCATCCCTTTTTGTTATGCATCTCTCAGAGGATCCCGGACTATAAAGACAGAAGATAATAGGAAGATACTGGGAACTGCACTGAAAACACCAAAACAGAAGAGTCATACAATTTACAATTCATCCAAATCCAAGTATGACTACTCTTGGCACAACAACAGACTAGTAACAGAAGTGGAATTAAAATATACACTTCCAGTATAGTGCCGACTGGAGACTCTTACTTTCCAGTTCATCCTTTTTTTTTTGTTTGTGCTTTACTCTCTTTTGTGTTAGATTGTCATGTATTTTGGTCTCATTTGCTTTTCTCTTTGTCAGCTCTATTTCTTATGTCTGCACAATAATAACTTTGCTTCACATCAAGACTTTCTTCAGAGGAAACAGCAGAAAGCAGCATGTGGTTAAATTGCAAAGCCTAGCCTGTCCCAGAGTGTGCCGAGGGTACAGCCTCCGACATCAGTGTCTCATCAGTGACCGACTCTTCAACAATGTCATAGTGAGGGGTACCTTGCCATAGTTCATGGACATATTGGACCACACATTGTTGGAGATGAGAAAGGAAGATGAAAGTCTAAACACCCTTCATTAGCTAACTTTTTTAACCAAATCATGGAGTTGACTACTAGCAAAACTGTTAGCTGCTGTGGAGTCATGGATAATATGATTTTAGTTAGCATCAGCAGATTTACAGTAGTACTTGTACATTTTTCAGCTACATTCATCAGGCACCCTGGCAATCTCATGTGCATAATATTACCTTACTTATCAGTATACATTCTCAAAACAGCCATTACAATTGACCACTAACTTTATTAAATTGTACACTGAGTGCCAAGAAAGTTTGGCTTTAGTTGGGATTTCTTATTAATATATTGTTAAACTTTATAAGCATGGTGAGGCTAACCAACAGGAATAGAATAAAACAGCATGGATGCATATGAAAGCTGTATACTCACTCATCAAATAAAACCGTCTGCTTTATGTTATGGCACAGCAGTTTCTCATTATGGCATCGCCGCTTTATCTGACAGTACAGAGAGCTGAACAACAGGAAACTGAGGAGAAATACGGTACATGCCTTGAAAAGCCCTGTGACATTTTTCACACTGATACAATATAGCATGCTACAGTATGCTTATTGTAATAGATCGCTGTTGTGTGCACTTGGTGGGATGGTAGTATTACCGAGAGGGAGCCTTGCCGCTGTGCTGCTCGGCTGACTGTTGCTGTCACGGAGGCTTGTCCCTGTCAGCGAGATAAATGACATTCTAGCTACCCTGCTATCTACTTGATACCTGAGAGACAGAGACACTGGTGATGCCCTTCAAACGCTATACACCATCAACCCTGTGTGTCTGTCTATTGTCAGGAGAGCAGTGAGCGTGTGTGTGTGTGTGGGTGGATGCAGGTGTGTGCGTCTGCACATGTCGTCACATGGTAGGATGCAGATGTGTTAGCACCGTACGTGTACTCTTGCACGTATGCATTCGGTTCACAATTATGTTAATCAAGTAACACTTTTACTGTAAGTTAGAAGGGAATTGCCCATGACACTTAATCAGGGCACAGCAACTACTGCTTTTTCTTGATTAGCATGAGCTGTGACAGGTCAGTCCCTCTCGGCTTGTGCTTGACTTGCACATGTGTCTTTTGCCAGTTAAGTGCACATGTACCATGTGGACCTTGCATGTAAAAGATATCATTCTAGTTTAAAATAGCTATTCTGTTTCAGACTGTGGCAGTGGAGCATATTTAGTCCTGACTGGCTGAAGGCTGTGCATTATTTCCAAAAAAAACATATTGCTCTGTAACTGCAGGCTCATCACTTTTGTAAATGAATGCTCCCCATGCCAAAATCTGTGTTAGCATGTTTCTTTATGTGTATTAGAGCTTTAATGGGCTTACAGAAACTTTTGAGTTCCTCCTCTGGCATCACACAGTCTTTCAAATCCTTGTTAAAAGCAGCAGTGAGCAGCGGCAATTACAAGACAAACATTTGCTTCAGTGACAATCTGGATGCCAAACACCACCTATTTCCTTTGGCACTTAGCGAGCGCAGAGCTGCCAATGGCCTCACTTTCAGCTCATAATACCGCTTCCTGAGCACCCCACACTCAGATTTAATAATGCACTGGAAGCTGACTGTTGAGGCTGCCAGATCTCAGTAGTGACCACAGCAACACTACCATCTCCCTCCGTTTTTGCCTTCAGGTGGGGAGCCTGACCTTTGTGCGCGGCCAGCTGGAAAATGTCAGTGCAGTGTAAACTGTTAGCGATCTCAATTTGCGATGGCATTTTCTGAAGCCAGACCCTCGGGCAGCCACCGAGGGTCGTGCCCATGTAGATTGTCTATGTGTGCATGTTCATGAGTGTTTATTTGCATGTGTGTGTGTGTGTGTGAGTGTGTGGTTGTCGATTTTAACTTAAACACAGCCTGACTGATTTGGATGAAGGTCTTGTTCTCCAACCTCCTCATTTTCTCTTTTTTTGTGTTTTTCTGCTTCACCTCCTACTTTTCAGTCTCATTCTAACTTACCCCAACTTTTTTTTTTTATTATTATTCATCTTGCTGCTTCAGTTTTGTGTTGAACCTTGTCTCACCATCGCTGACAACTATTACATAAACTGCATCTGTTTGCATTGTATGCCTCACAGATCAAAAAATCCAGACACTGGCCCAGTCTATCTTCCAAATAGACAAAATAAACAGCAGATAAAAAGATTAACAGTCTTCTCAATTAGAATATGTATGAATCCTTTGAAAGAATTAAGTATGAATCACACAGTCTAGTCAGTCTGTCAGCCACTCAGGCTAAAAATTGAAGGTTTTCTGTGTACAGTACGATCAGTTAAATCCCCCCGGCTGTTTGGGCCTATTACTGAAAGAATGTCTGGCTTTGACTGCTGAATAATGAAGGCAGTCTTCAGGGAGCTGGGCGAGGCGACCGATACAATCTTAATGTTGTCAAATCTGCCAAACAAAGGGAGGGATATCAGCGGTAAGGATGAATGTAGCCCTTGCAGAAAGGGATGGCCTTGCAGATAGCACCACCACAAACGGTAGCAGGGAATGTTTGCTCAGCTACACTGTGGTCTTTTGAAGTGAACAGGTTCCCAGCGAAAGGGGTTGGGCTGGAGCGAGCTCTCCATGAAGATGTTCTGGTACTCAGGGCAAACTCAGACGACTGGAAACCAGCCAGCCCATTCTTTTGTGAGGTTATGGACGCAAGCACTCAAGCTGCTTCTCACTTGTCTATTTTTACATTTCACTCACATCTTTGAACATGCCTTTTCCTGATGTAAAGGCTCTGCTTCTGCCACTACAAAACATTAGAATGTAATCCTTCAAGAGTATTTTCTCCCGTGCTTTCCCGTTCTACAGATTCATTTCATAAAAGAAGAATTTACCATCACTGTATTCTAGCAAAGCTGTACTCTGCTACACCAACGATCCCTTAGGTCCTTGCTGTACTTTTTAAACTCTCTCACCTACTATCTAAGCACTCATTTGCTCTTTTAGCCATTTTCCTCCGGGGTTCACCTTGTCCAACGTCTTGCCAGCACATGTCCTGGCATCGGCTTCCTGAATAATGCTTTAATTGGGGAGAAAGCACAGAGGGGGTGTGATCCTACTTTCAACCACAAAGTGCTGCCTCCATTTCAGGGCTTTTCCCTACGAGTTTGTGTGTCAAAAAAACTCCTAGAGAGACAGCGTGAGGCAGAGACGGAGGGAACTTCAATTAAAACTTCCACCTGAATAAGTCATGCCTTTCTAATAGACTTCGGGAAATAGCCATGAATATATAAAAAGGAAATATGCATTCATCAAATCATTCTTTCTGGTCACACAAGGGAAGAACTGAAAAGAGAGAGTGAGAGGAATGAGTTGGGGAGGGGTTGCAGAGGCTTTCAGGCTAAGCTAGAGGAATGGGATGTGGCATAGAAAACACAAAGAGAGCAACAGAATTCAATTTAAAATGCCTACTACTACAAACTTAATAACCATTTAAACATTCAAGAAAAGCTCCAAATGAGATAGACGCAAGTGAGCATCTCTCAAGCGAAGAAAAGACAAATAAAATAGCAAGAATTCATGAGAAGAAAACTTCAGAAGCATGCTGGTAAACCCTATCATCACGACAAGACAGAGACGGGGTCAGAAATGTGACAGCGAAAGAGATTGTCGGGAGCCCGGATCGCGGGCGGCGCGCTGAAAGCTTTTAGGAATGTGACCTTTCACAAACACGTGCTGGAAGTGGAATGTTTAAATGCCACACAAAGAAACTATATGGAAATATATTTGAATGGCTGGTGCGGGTTGGACGGGGGAACATGGTTTGGACAAAGTAAAAAAAAAAAGTAGCAGCTTGCTCTGGTATCGATTGAAGCGTAGTCTGTTTTTAACTTGTGCGCAGGGGGATTTAGTTGGCAGCGGGCAAAAAAGGAAGGATTTCAGGCCGGAGGAAATGCATAAACTATTGTCTTTTAACTGTTCTATCTGAGACAGTGCTTATTGCTCACAGAAGATTATGTGACTTATAAATATGTTAATGAAAATGTGAATGAGACAAAACACAGTTAGGAACTAATGGCTATTTATTATATTGGATTACTGAGGTGTTCTTTAGAGAACGTTTAGATCTTCCTGCTCTTTCTCTTCCTCTTTGATACAGGTCTAAACACTAAATAAGATGTGACTGGGGAAGATATATTTTTCTACACTGGTCACACTGTCCCGGCCTCTTGTTGTTGGCACTCTCACTCTTGTTCTGTTTGATTGGCTGATTGAGTGATTTGTCAGAGTCTGGTGCTGGCTTGTCTGGCTCTGCATGAATATTCCTGGCGTGGAGCAGGAGCAGGTCCCTCGGAGCCTTGGATGCTGTCAGGGGGGGGGTTGCTGTGACAACTGATGGGGATTCACTGCTGACAGATGACTTTGTGACCAAAAGGAAGACATTGAAAGAGATTTAAAAAAAAGATTGAGAGAGATGGAACCAGTGTCATTTGACATCTAAAGTATATCTCAATTTTCCATTACTATTGTATTCCTGAACACATATGTGGAAATTGCAGCAATACTGCACAAAACTCTTCCTAGAAGCCATTTTTGTCTGTTTTCCTTGGAATCCTGTCTGTGTGCATTTCATTCAGTTGGCAATTTAAATGTTTGGGGGGGAAACTGCTTTCTGTGATAGATTAGTTCTTACCATCAGGGAAGACAAGATGGAGCGCACCAATTAACGTGGCCTTTGACAAATGAACTTGAAGATGGAGTTCACTAAGGAACCAAAGCGCTGGGATTTATAATATATGATGTTTATTATGATAGATGGTGGTGTTGAGATCTTGTAGAGAAAGGACTGAACCAATGGTTAATTGTAGAATTTAGTCACAGTTAAGTGGAGGCTTTTAAAGCTGAGGGATTTTTTGCCTCTTCCTTTTAATGCTTCATGCAACAATTGCTAAAAAGGGAAAACAACTGAGTGAGCAAGTCATGTAGTTTCTACAAGTGCCAATTCTAGTCTAAACCACTTGGGCACCGATTCATTTTCTGAGAAATAAAACCAAACTCAGCCACACAGCCAGCAAATATTACTCGGATGGTGGTGTATGTACTAGTCTCTGATTCAATTCATTCATGGGTGAAAACATTGGTTATTGGCAGTAAAAGCTAAATGTCTTCGACATGAGGAGAATTCTAGTCGAACAAATCAGAATTTGGTCCGGTTCACTGGATCCAAGTGCAACTGACAAGAAGGAAAGACAAAAAGGGAGAAAAACACCCATTTTTCTTCTTTAAAGGATGACAAAGACAGTGCAGCAAACACTCACAACAAGCTCTGTTGCTCTTTCCCTGGAGCGGTAGCTTGGCTGCTTGGACAGAGCTGAAATGGGCAGGAGCAAAGAGACTGAAAAAGTACAGCCAACAAATCCTCGACGGGCTGCCTCTCTGTGACATTTCAGCTGTGGCTCGGGGCCGTGTGCTGGAGACGTTTACTGTGTGTGTGTGTGTGTGTGTGCGTGCGCGTGTACACAAGCTGTTTATGTGCATCGTTCTGGCACTTCCAGAATTTTAGGTCTGACAATGTGACAAGACTTTCCAGAAAGTCTTTAGGATGGCAGCAGGAGCGAGACATAACACATTTACAACATCAGATCAAAAAAGGCAACAACATACTGTAACACAAAGCAGACAGCTGAAAGGCTGAAGATTTTTTTGTCCTGGAAATATCTCAGGCGTATCTTAACGTACGGAGAGGTGGGAACCTCAGGAGCTGCTAAAACAGCTAAACACAGGACACTAATTGTCTCTGCTATCATCAAGATGCTGTGAAAATCGTTTAACACCACATTTCACTTTGAGCGCTATCCATAATGAATCAGAGCGGCTGCCTCTGTTTGGTTTGCTGGTGGAAACCAGGTTAACGCTACTAAATTAAGATGTAAGATTCATATGAAAAAAAATAAAAAAATTAGCATCAAGTAGCTTCAAGCTTCTTCTGTTTTAATCACAAGGAGGCATATTATTTAAATAACATGACTGTGCTGCATATGTGATTACACTTATATATGAACAGGGTGACCTAAAAAACAAAAGGACCAAAAGGAAAAGTACATTTTCATCTTTTCATCTTTTCATCTTTTTTACTGTTTGTCTAATCTGTCTGTGTTTTTTTCTCTTCCTGGTTGGATTAATTACAAGACTTTTTTTCATTTAACCCTACTACAGTATAATATACAGAGCATAACACTTCAAAACTCAAAACTGTGATTCTTATGCTAATTCTCATTATGTTAATGTTTTTTTTCCTCCAGTGCCCTTTCCCACTTCAAACCAGTCAGAGGAGCACACACACCAAACACAAACATGGCCTTTAAACACAGAGGTTTTTTTTGTTTGTTTGTTTTTTTCTGCAAGGAACAGTTTTATTTGTATTTACTGCAGTGATTTTTATGTAATGTGCAATGAAAAACAAATATGAAATTGTGTTAATGAAGAATCCGGTGTCCCTCTACGCTGCATGGAGGATAGCATCGTCATATTCACAAACCACAAAACAGACTATTAGGTTTGACTCCCTGATGCAACTAAAGTGTCAAAAGACTATGACGGCTCCAGAACTTTTCTAGCTTAATGATAAATACTTGAGACGTAATTAGACGACATGTCAGCGAAGCCTTAAATGATTTTTTTGTCTTTGTGTTCATGTGGCTGTCATTCTGTGTGTGTTTGTGTGTTGTTTCCCCTCTCCTGAGTTGTAATTACCGCTGGTGCTGCCACAGGGGCCTGCGTGTTACATGAGCACAGCCAGAAGACAGGCCAGCCAGGAGAGGAGCAATGGCAGTAATTGGCCAGAGTGGACCTGCAGAGAAACACATGTAATCAGAGGAGGAGACACAAAAACACACAGAGCACGAGAGAGAGAGAGAGAGAGAGAGAGAGAGACAGTGGTAACGTGTCTTTCCTTTAACACAACAGAGAGAGGAGACAAAAACACGGACATCTGGAATAGTATACAAAGAAGTTAACACACTGAGAATACACACAGAGAAATGATGCAGCTAATGTTTAACAATGATTGCAAGAGAACATTTAAACAGCTATGTATTGGATATGTAGTCCAGCAGTGTAAGTCTGGCTGCACCTTGTTTGTGCGTGTAAAAGCACGCTCAAACATTTCTTGGTGTTCATGTATTTATCAGCGAGCTGTTGGGCTCTACTCTCTACATCAGCACTTCTAGGCAGCCTGGGCCACCCCTAATCCATACTGTCCCTGTCAGCCAAATGCTAATGACGCTGGAGGCCAGTCCATCTTATGAGTCCCCCCCCCCCATTCAGCCAGCCAGCCAGCCACCACCCTCCACCTGCATCCCCTCTCCATCTGTCATGCGACCGACCCACCATTTACATCACCGATAATTTAAAATTTTTCACAACAAGCCGTCTAAACAAATCAAACGGTTTACAAGGCAAAATGCACAGTGATCCCCTCCGAGTGAAACGGGTCCAGCTGTGCCTCCACGCCCCACCTCCGCCGACACACACACACACCTGCACCTTCAATTTTAGCCGGAATCCAACTGAGGCTGCTTGAGATGATTATGTACCATTTTCAGAGAGAGTTTCCAGAAAAATCAAGGACTTATGAACGAGATAAGTTTAGTAAAAGGGCGACGTCGGGGTAGCACAGAGGAAAGAAGTCAGTGATGATAGTTGTTTTACACATTTACACGCTTTTTATACGACTATACTGGCAACGTCAGAAAAAAAAAGGTCTGTTCATGTTATGATGAAGAGAGAGAGTCTGCCTGACTTGTTTAATCAGTATCATTAAGTGGTGATTCTTGCTGCGCATAAGCAGTCAGTTAGTAATTACCTGCGTTATTAACAGTTTAAAGTGTTGTCAAGTTTTCCAATTTCCAAGCATTTAGCATATTAGCAAGACTGCTCTCATTGAAGGCAAAAAGAAACTGAAGAGAATAATATGGTGGCTGTACGATAGAAAACTTAGAACGTGACATCTGATTGAATTAACCTCACTGGTTGTGAGGAATTAAGTGTTGCTTCTAGTATGATTTCCTGCTGTAGCACCGTGCATGAAGCAGCATCTATAGCAGATCCAGATCATATTTAGCAACATCCCTGAACCCAGAAGTGAGGGATACGCAATTATGTCACGATGATAACAAGCATGTATCATCGTATGTGTGTGTGTGAATGTCAACAAACACAAAATACAGAGAGAAAGAGGAGACGTTGAGATAAACAGATGGATGAGTGGAGGAAGAAGAGAGAGGAAGAAGAAATATTGTCCAAAAAAAAAGCACAAAACACACACTGCCACAACTTGCCAGTATTAGAATAGACACTTATTGGTATTATTCTTAAATCTTAATATATCCAGTAGTAGCTTGCAGGCAGAAGCATGTATTTCACAGAGCAAATGCTCCCTAATGTATGAAAAACAAAGGAAAGCAAATGAGTGTTAGTAGATACTGTACTGTATATTTACATGCTCGTGTCTCCCATTGTATCGGTTACTACATGAGCTGTGGCTTTTCTTGATGTCACTTTCCTTTGATAAATATTTCAGCAGCGATTGGAATGTTTTCAAGGATCTGGCAGTGAAAAAAAATCTGAATTATTGATGCCTTTTAGTCAATATAGTAGTATTTCAATCAGATGGAAAGCAGGATGATGAGGTTTGAGCTGTGTTTAAGAAGAGACTACGGGCGTTTTCAAACCTTCATTCGCTCTGGTCTGAATCACGTTCCCACCATAAAAAACCTGCTTCCAAAGTGCATTTGGGACCAGACCAGAGGACCACTTCCTTTCAGAGGGTCTCAGTCTGCACCCGAGTACAATTGCTGTGTTCAGATCTGCCAAAATGAATTGTACCAAGAGGGAAAATGATCCAGAGTCCGATTCAACTACACTAAAAAACACGTCTGAAAACGCCCTATAATTCACATAGTTTGTGATACACACCCCATCATGTACATAATTCTTTTTAAAGGGTAGCAGTAGGGAAGCCAGTGAGGGATCTTATCTCTCTCGTTTTGGTTTATCTGTGAGGGGGGGTGGCGTGACACTTCACATATGTCACGCTCTCCTGGTAAAGCTCCTTGCAGGCAGGGCGACATCGGAGGAAACATGCGGCAGTGAAAAAGTTGTATTCAGAATCTGACATTCAAAAGCAGATATTCACAGAAAGGGTTTGAATTTGGCATCATGGTGATACAATAATTGCTCCCCAGAACTTGTGGAGAGATGTGACAGTGTAATTATAAACTAAAAGGCAGGAAATAATGCAGTGGGACAAAAAGAATGGAAACTGAAAAAGTGACAATGTGGGATAATCCCTGTCTCATAAAAAAAAAAAAAAAAGTGCAGCCTGACTGAACCTTTGTTAAACATTCACTGCATTACATTTCTGCTAATACCTGAGGGCAAATATCACCTGCTGCTTTTAATGGACACATATTATGTAATCATTGGATAAGTATGCTTTTAACTACAAAGTTTTGACATTGATATTTTTTTCTCTTACATGTATAGAAGAATTCGCCCACTTTCAAATTTCTTACATCTCTCAGCAACCTCTTTTGACTCATTAAAGGACCAGTGTGTAAGATTTAGTGGCATCTAATGGAACAGACTAGGCAGAAATTGAATATAATATTCATAAGTATGTTTTAATTAGTGTATAATCACCTGAAAATCAGAATCGTTGAGTTTTCATTACCTTAGAATGAGTCCCCTTCCATGGAGACCACAATGTTGCACCGCCATGTTTCTAATAGGGATGTGCAGAAAGCCCAGTATTTGTATTTGTATCTGTATTTGTTGAGGCAGCGAAATTATTTGTATTTGTATTTGAATAAAAGTGGAAAGAGGCTTAAAAATCCTGTTTTTGTTTTTATTACGCTACTACTGAGCTAAAACTTTACTCATCGCCTCATTGCAGACAGACCTCTAACTAACAAATATATTTTAAAATATTTGTATGAAACAAATATTCGTAAAAAACCCATTATTTGTGCTTTGCTGAATAATGTATTTGTATTGGGGCACACCCCTAGTCTCTACAGTAGCCCAGAATGGACAAACCAAACACTGGCTCTAGAGTGGGCCTTTCGCATTTTTTTTGACGAGTTTTGCAGCCACAGTAGGTTCTCCTACACGCTTGGAAGGGGAGGGGGAGGGGGAGGCGTATTCACTTAGTTGCAATCTGCAACCTCACAGCTAGATGCCACTAAATCTTACACACTGCTCCTTTAGGCAGATGGAACAGAGGAAGCCTGACAAACTGCCTTTTAGTCTGACAGTGTTTTGGCTGTGATCAGTCCATGTTTGCATAATTACTCTTCCTAACAGACACCTAGACCACATGAAAGCCTGAGATGTTACAAAAATGACCTCATCTAAGCCCAGATATTAAGCTATAAATACAAGATTTTTTTTATAGACAAACTGTTTTCATGAGTAGTATTCTGCTACCTCCTCCTTGCACTGCCCTGGGATGCAAGGAAGGTCACTTTTATACACACACACACACACACACACACACACACACACACACACACACACACACAGGCACACCGTGTATAAAGAGACCAGATGGACGCTCTACACCAGCTCGCCTGCATACGGCACTCATGTGACCCTGGCCACCTGGGCTCCGGAAGGTGACAGCGTGCCTCTGTAGGAATACACACTCACATAAACACACGTGCAGATATGTCAGAATCTACTCAGGCACCTGGACACATAATATGCAGAATTCAATGATAGCTTGGTGGCAAATGAGCCGATAATTTAAGTTCTTAAACTAAGCAATTAATATCACCTTTTCATCAATATACTGCTGGGAAAATAGAGTGTTTCAGTGTTTCACACAGCAGCCGCAGTGGTTTCAGTGGGTCCCATTTGGTATGATGGGCTTGATTCCCAGTAAAAATATCCCTGTAAGTAGCCCCCAGGCGATAGACTGCAGCAGATGTAGTGTGGCGAGACACTGCCACTTAGGAAATGAGTGACAAGTGCCACAGATTAAAAACATATCACATATATAATTTCTTGATAATTATTTCATAGTGATGGACCGATAAAGAGAACAGTTTCAGTTGTCACACAGCAGAAGAACGATCTCACTTTTAGCTCCATTCGATAAGGGAATCTCCATCCCACGTCT
This sequence comes from Thunnus maccoyii, assembly GCF_910596095.1. NCBI lineage: Eukaryota > Metazoa > Chordata > Actinopteri > Scombriformes > Scombridae > Thunnus > Thunnus maccoyii. Next base: position 4,759,938 of record NC_056546.1, read on the forward strand.
GACATTGAAGCCGTGAACAATACTGACCGACTCCGGCGTAGACATCACATCCTTCACCGCACCGCATTTCATATCACACATCATGTTTGCCATATTCTGTCGATGTCACACATAAAAAAACATTAAAAAAAAAAAACCTCTCATACATAATTCAAAGCTCATCACTGTGTAAAACGTATTGATATTTCAAAGGGTGTCATCCATTGTTGATGAGGCGTACTTTGTGCGTGAGATTATAAAAGCCATGGGGGACCGTGGGGGGGGGGGGGGGGGGGGGTAGTACAGTCGGTTCTGTAACTGTAACTGTCGTACTAATAAGATCTGTATATCTGTATTTGTTGGAAAACATCAGTGACAAGTGTACAAGCAAAATAATAAAGGTACTGTAGACCCACCGGTGGTGCCACCTGCTCTACAGTCAATGTAATTTGCTTTCTTTTTCTTCCAGTTTAATTACAGAGCCTGGTTGGTTGATTGACTGCTGTCTCATCAGGAGGGTTTTTACCTTATTTCACTGTGACTGCGTCTGTTACTACTGACATGAACCCCTGAGCTAATCCATCTAACCAAAACAAAGACATTTTACTCATTACTTTTTATATTATCTCTCTTAACATCCTTTAATTAAAATGCAACCAGGAGCAAAGATTGATAAAATGTACAAATAAAAAGGGCAGGCATTCACAGATTCCCTTCTTTATTTTATTAACTTATTATTACCCTAACTCTAACTCATTAAAGCCTAAACACGCCCAATAAATTTCACATGTATTATATGACATGAGAGGTTGACTTACAAGTGTCATGTCACTTACAAATGATAAATTATAGATGAAAATAGACCCCTGTGATTATGACACTGGGGCAAAGTAAGTGAAAACTACTGTAATACTCTATTTTAACGTAATATTTTATACTTCTCTACACTTCTCCAGGGAAATGTTTTTTTCAGCAGCAGTTTCTCGTTACATGATCCGCTTGCAAAATATGATACATCGTTGGAAATCAAATTACACAAAAGTGTATAACACTAAATTACTGTTTACATGTTAATGTAGCAGTAATAATAACCCAATATTCCAATAATAATAATAATATAACACTATATATACTTGTGTACAGTTCATGTTTATAATATTGTTAATGTGTGACATCATTGTGGTATTGCTACTTTTGGGAAAGTTTTTGGAGTTGCGACATTTGACAAGTATGCTAACCGTTTTGCATCCAAGCCCATTTTTTTTTCATCTGAGCAGATTGCAGTGCACATCTGCACCGGTCTTGCACATCTGCACCAGTCTTGTTAAACCTTCACAACCTGTAAGTCAAGTCCAACTTTATTTTGAAAGTTCTATATTCCCTTTTTAGTTCAAAACAGCAACATCAAACAGCTACAGTATGAATGTGTCTATATATGTCAGTCGCAGTCTCGTTCCTCTAAGTTACAGTCAAAAAAGAAGACCATCTGTGCATCTGTGTATGCATCCACAGGGATGAGGAGTGAAAGTGGAGAGAGAGAGGAGAGAGAGAGGGGGGAACTATGGTGAGCGGGTCACACTGAGAGCTTCTGTCCTGGCTTTCAGGGAGGATAATGACAGCACAGAGAGTACAAGTCTTTCAGCGTGGTCTATTTTGTCGTCACTGCAGGGAAATAAAGACAAATTGGTCCAACAATCTCTCCTGCCTTGTGTGTCAGATTCGGCGTACCCTTTCATCTCGTCCTTTTGATGCTTCCTGAAATGTTCTCTTTCTCAGTCTCTTTTTCTCTTTCTCTCTATACATCTCTCTCTGTGCAACTAGAGATGTCACTTGATTTGACAATGGAGTGTTGAAACACAGAATAATACTTCACTTCCTATAGACAAGGGAAGGCTCTTGTTATCGATTCGCTTGCTGTTTTATCTCAGGTATGTGATGCTGGTGTCATATTCATCTTCTGTCATCTTCTAAGCCAAGAAAATACCATCTCAGCATTTTAGCACGAAAATTATCTCAACTTGACCATTGACTTAAAGCTCTACTATTTACGAGGGGTGTGCTTGAATACAAATACATTATTCAGCAAAGCACAAATAGTGGGTTAGATATTTGTTTCATACAAATATTTTAAAAAATTATTTGTTTTCAGGAAGAAAAATAAACCATGTCAAATACCAGAGTGCAGGTCGGTTACATCACTATCTCAGTGTCTCTCCTCTGAACCGCTGTGACGTCAATCAGTAGGTCTCAGTGAGGGGAGTCACGTCCACCTGCTACATGACGCATATTTCCTCATTTGGACTCCCAGAGTTGGGAGTGTTCCCCAGAGATAAAGCTGAGCTACTGACACATGCTTCATGAACAAGCTTCATGAACACTTATTGTAACACTTTAATTATCTAAAATTAAAAGATTTTTAAGAATCTGTCCACTTTTATTCAAATACAAATACAAATAATTTTGCTGCCTCAACAAATACAGATATAAATACAAATACTGGGATCTCTGCACATCCCTACTAATTACATCACCTGGCTACAGATTGTCTAACTGTGTAAAAGAGCGAGGTTAAGAAGTCATTCTACGTAATAAAACATTATGCACCTTAAGTGGCCTCTGAGCAGCTTTGCTGGAGCTAACTGGGGTCAAATGTCTTGGTTTAAGACACCTAAAAAAATATCTGTGCACAAAGTCAAGCTCTCTAGCTGTAGGGTTAGTGTGCCACCTCCTCTTACCACTGCCCACTGTTGGAATGAAAAATATCTTTTCAATTAATTAAAATGATGCTTTTTTTTTTTGGAAATGTAATTCTGTACTGAAGTGTAGATATCGCAGAGTCTCAATATCCAATTCACACTAACTGCAACCTCCATTACAACCATCACAATTCTCAGAACCAGTTTCCCTTTCAGCTGCACAGACAGTTGCTGTCTTCACTAATATCAGGAATACCTCCGAGACAGCAGCCTGGTCACTGCAAAAAAAATTAGATGACTAGTAGCTTGCATTAGAAATGGCCAACAGTTGTCTACAGGAATAAAATAAAATGACTTAAAATACATTTATCTCGTCAACCAAAGCCTTATGCCCATACTAAAGCTGAAAAGCATATAGTGGGGACTTTGATCAATCATTGTAATTCACATATTCACAACCAACTAAGGTTGGCGTTTTATGTGTTCCGAATGGCTGCTCATAGGGATTACACTTCAAATTGGCTTGCAAGAAGAAGAAAAAAAAAGACCCAACGTACAACACACATCTCCTCAGACTCAATGAGGATTGTTATGTTTGTAGAAATGGCAGCAACTACAGAACTACTTTGGAAAACCAAGCATGCCACTGAGGAGTTTCGGGATTAACAGTGAGGCTGCATTTCTGATAATGTCTATTTCCTGTATGTTTGCTTACACTAAGTAGAATTTAGAAAATCTCTCAGGCTGAACCCTGAATATCTGATGAGAGGGAGAATAGCACATTAGCTGAGAAGGGAATGCAGAGGAAGCGAGGATAAAAAATGAAAAAAATATGCAGGAAAAGTAGATAAACAGATCGTCTTTGAACTCATTATCAGAAACCCCCTGGACTCCTTTGGGTTCCACCTGCTGTTTGCTGCTGAAGTTGGGAGACACTTTCACAGACAGATGGAGACAGAGGTGAAAGGAAGAAGGAGGGAGGGAGCAGTTAGTAAAGCTCTCAGACTGCAGGAGTTTTGGGCCGAATTATCCCTGATTCACCCCTCCTGATAATTGGAGGAGAAATCTGGTCTGGGACCTTGTTCGGTACCAATGTTTGGCCCAGATTATCTGGTAATGTGAGGGTTTTACAGATCCAATCTTATACCTCCAGAACTGCTCGCAGACTCATCATGGCAGCCCTGATCATTTCAAACATGTTTGATATTTAGGAGCTAAAATCTGAATGATTACATCACTGCATTTCAAGTGGGACCACAATAGCCAATGAGAGAGACAAATCTACAAGGAGACGGTGCTGACGGTATAAACATTCTAGCCGTTGATGCTAACGTTAGCTAGCATACTACTGTTGAAAGATATTAAAACTCACCTCCAGTTCTCATTGAAGAACAGACAACCCGTGTTGACCGCGTCTCCCCAACCATTTTTTCATCCAGACTCGTTTAGCCTTCTGCTTTTTTGTTTGTTTGTTTTTCCTCATTGCAAAGCAGCAAGTTCTTGCACCATGTCAGTCTCCATTTTGTTTACATCTGCTTCCCCATGAGGGGAAGGCGTGTATGTTATGCGTGCGTGTTTGAGATAAGTGAGAAGAACATCTGTGAAGTTTCTCCTCATGTGCGTGATGCAACCCCATTTCAAAATCGGTTATGATTTTAAAACTCCAGTAGCCCGAGCCTTGTTTAAGAGGAGACTGGAAGTCTATTTTATATGAAAACAAGCTCTGCCTATTTGGAAAATGTCTGTCATCCTATTTTTTACTAACAGAAGAGATGACATGAGAAAAGAACACAAAACAAAAAGACTAAATCAAGAAGAACCAACAAAATCATCATCCAAGAATGACAAAGTTTTGTATAGAGACTAACTGTTCTCCTGCTGCCTACCCTACCCAGTGTTTCCCTGTGTGTCTAATCAAAGTTTCCCATTGTCCTGTATGTCAGTACATTGTGTGGTTAATTGGGCTGTGTTGATTGTATGGCACATTTGATGCAGCGCTTGCTGTGGCTGGTGAAACAGTTTTGATGTTAACATGCTGTGGAACAACCTCCCACTGATCTGAAAGTACAAGAACAGTTGTCACTGACCACTGGCTTGTGTGTTCATCTGTGTGTGTTGTGGTGAGACAGCTAAGAGGTACATGTGAGATTGAAAGCAAAGCACAAACAACAGGGTTTGGTTGGTTTGGGGGGACATCAGTGCTGGAAGAAAAGGCTTTTCTTGATTGCTGTCTTCATTCTGAGGACTGAAGACTGAACTGTATCTATAGATATGTTGCATGTGTAGTAAAACATGAAAGCACACATTGCACCCAAATGGAAGATGATCAAAATATGTATATTGTTTTGCACAATAAGTTCTATTAAGCAACTCATTCATGAGCATTTTGAATTGCTAGCCTTGCTTAGGAATGATAATTATTTGCATATAATTTACATATGCATGAATATAAAAATCCTACAGTAGCTTTATTGTTTGACTGGCACCATCAGGATTTTTTTTTATCATTTTGGTGATGTAGCACAGCGCTTTTAAACAAAAACCTTTGATGATAAACGAGGTAGACAGAGGCCTAGGAGCATATGTCTGAACATGCACACATTTCTGCATGTGTGTGTATGTGGAGAGAGGTTGATGCTTTTCCGTAAGGCTATATAACCACCGAGTCGTATTCAATTACCATTTCGCTGACTGTATATTACCAGTCCAAATCACAGCTTTGAAGGGCAGACAGTGTGTCGACATTACAAGCCTTTAAAGCCATCGTCTGAGGTAAACCGCATGAACTTACAGAACAATATGTAAGATATGAACCTGCACCTGTTAATGCAAGGGATGGTCTCGGAGCAGTCGCTTGAGATTTTTGTTTTAATGCACAAATATACAGTGAATTCTTTACGTTCACTCATTTCTTACTAGCTCTTTATTTATTTTTTGATAAAAAATCAAAGTAACATTAATTATTAAGGAAGTGCAGCTCATGAATTTGTCAATGTGCGTGTGCAAGTGATGTCTTTCTTCACTCACCTTTACTTTCTTTTAAGACATATAATGACAAAGCTGGAAGCTACTAATGTACCCAAGAAAAGAAAGACTGCAGGTGTCACAGCCAAAGTGCCCTCAGTTTCTTAATGGTGATGAAATGAATGCGGGGCAGAGGTCACATGATAGGAATAAAAAGACAATATGTATATATATATATATAAAATATTCCTGAAGCCAAAGGTCACAAATCTCTAATTCTGTCCACTCAGCAGTTCAAGACCCAAATATATTTGATTTACAATTACAAAAAAACAGGAAAAAGCAGCTAATCCACACATTTGAGAAGCTGGAACAAGCTAATGTTTGGTGTTTTTCCTTAAATGATTAATCAATTTTTAAAATTGTTGTTAAAAAATAAAGTAATCTCTCAGCACCAGACATGAATCATTGCCGAGAGGGATCGTTAATCACTGATCTTGATTTACAGGCTTTAGCTGTTTTTTTTTTTCTGCTGACTGAATGAACACTTTCATCCACACAATCTCTTTCAAATACTTTTTTTTTTTCATACAACTCCTCATGCTCAGAGAACCACTGCTCATGCTGCATTATAAAAGTCTCTCGGACAAATTCAGCGGATTAGCCTGTGATCATGAGTATCACCGCTCCAACGGCTGTCACAGTGTGACTGGTCTACTCCAGCAAGTCTTGGCAGATTTGAGCAGGATTTTAAGCACTGACAACTTCAACAACTCTTTCGAATTACTGAACATTGCCAGGTGCATGTCCTGACAAGGCTTTGACATTTGGATGGCTGTCATATGATTTACTTTTAGTAGTTTTTTAGCTTTACTATGTTGTCTTGACTGACGCTGTAACTTTCAGACAACATAAAGCAAGCTGTGAGTTGACCTGGATCTTAATAAAATCCTGATGAAAATAGTGACACAGTTTCAGAAGTGATCACAGATTTGATGCTGGGAAGAAAATCACACAAGTGGAAAGGAGTGAGATGCTGCTGCTTATGGATTGTGTGATTGTGTCGGCAGGATTATTATTTTTCATTTTCTCTTGGCAAGAGTCATATTGCATACACGCACACACGGTGTATATATATATATATATATTAGGAGTGTGCCCAAATACAAATACATTATTCGACAAAGCACGAATAATGGGTTTTACACGAATATTTGTTTCAGACAATTATTTGTTGGGGGTGTTCTCCAGAGATAAAGCTGAGCTACTGACACATGCAAAGTGCTTCCAAGGGACTCTCCATAACCTGTTGTTCCACTTCTCCTTTCAATGAAGTTAGGTTGTAAAACATAGGCAATAACTGAAAAGTGCAAAGCAATAATCGCCTTTGAAGTTCCTCCCTACATGTTACATGATGTGCTGTCTCTGTGTTATGGGTATATAAATAGGTAGAGGTCTGTCTGCAATGAGGCGAGAAGTAAACTTTTAGTTAGGACCTCCTTCATAAGGTAGTTTATTCATGAACACTTACTGTAACACTTTAATTTTCTAAAATTAAAAGTGTCATAAAAACAAAAACAGGACTTTTAAGCTTATTTCCACTTTTATTCGAATACAAATACAGATACAAATAATTCTGCTGCCTCAACAAATACAGATACAAATGCCGAGCCCTCTGCACATCCCTAATATATACATACGCTACTGTGCAAAGGTTTTAGGCACCCTAGATGTTTAGATTCTCATCCATTATGCAATAGCATCAGGAAGGCGTCTGATCGGTCCCAAATTTATTCATGACATGACAATGACCCCAAGCATACAGCTAGAGTCATAAAGAACTATTTTCAGCAACAAGAAGAACGACGAGTCCTGCAACAGATGGTACGGTTCGGCCCCCACAGAGCCCTGATCTCAAAATCATGGAGTCAATCTGGGAATAGATGAAGAAGCACCTGAGATGGCCTAAATAATAAATCCACAGAGGAACATTCTTTCTCCAGGATGGTTACAACAACCTACCTGCAAGTTACCATGAAAAACTGTGAACCGAGGAGAACTGGCAAAGCTGCTTACAGCAAATTTATAGCAATATTTTTGTAAGTATTCTCACTTTCAGTGCCTAAAACTTTTGCACAGTGCTATATATAAAATAGTGTCACTTTAAATACATCTTAAGATCATTTTAACATGCAAACAGCATTGAAAAGTACAGCAGATTTATCAGTGATGGCTTTGAAAGGGGAAACATGTCTGCAAGAGAAATGTCAACAGTTCTTTTATGTTAATGTCATCAGCACTTTTTTGTGTATTTGGAAGTTGAACTTTTGCACTCATCAGTCAACAGAGAACAAGACTGTTTCTTGACATGGTGTCAAATCCTTTCAATGTTTTTATTGATAGTAAAAATAAGTGATAAGCTAGTCACAAGAGCCACAAGAGAGATTTAATCAGGTATACATTGTCCATGTGTTTTTGTCTTTGCTTAGTAATATTCACCATGATAAGCACTTAATGTAGTGATTTTTCACTTGTCAATATACAACTTAATTCTCAATTATCCATCAAAAGGTTTATTAATTATGCATTTATAAAGGATGATCACTTAAAGAGCTGTGTATAGTACAGAGTGTTTGCATTTGCAGCCCCCTGGGTTCATACATACAGTAAGGTCTGCTGCTAACAGTCCATGGACATATGCATGCATCCGCAGGGGCTGGACCTCAGAGCTTGAACCTGCAGCCAGCTGTCTGCCGCTGGGCTGCTGGCCGCGCTCCACCTCTGAGCTCATCGCTAACCTCATTCATGCGCGCATTTACACAGATGCACGAAAGTACACGAGCATTCGAACACACACTCACAGCGTCAGCCTGCTGTCTTTGGTGCCTGTGGTGCTGTATTTGGATTTGACCATCTGTTCCAGAGTCACCTGACAGGTGTAGGTGCAGCTCTTTTTATCTCTCGTTCTCTCTCCTCTTTGTCCTCCACTCTTTTCTGGGGAGGTGGGGAAGTGTCACATGCATCAAAATTTACATATATAGTCGAATGATGTGTCATTTGAGCACACACACACACAATCCCTCTCTCTCTCTCTCTCACCCCTTAAAGCCTGTTTTACTCCAGTGAAGTGAACTGAAGCAGTCCCTGTAGTATGTTCTTGGTGATGCAGGATGTGTGAATATACAATTTAACAAACCAGTGAAGGCTGCAGCTCACTGAACCCACGAGTCTGCCGAAAAGTCTTAGTTTTCTACTAGTATTCGCTGGCATTTTATGTCTTTATGCATCTAAAAGCTATTGTGTTTCCCGCTGTGAGAGAACATCTACCTTCAGTTTACAGTAAACAAGGTCCTCTTATGGAGAGAACAGCTCAGGAAAACGGGTCTAGTAAAAGTCAGTGAGGACAAAAGTTGAGGGTAAAAGGTAAATAAGCTGCTGTCTTGAAATCCCTTGTTGTTGTTGTTAAGCATTCAATAAAGATGCCAAAAACGGCGTAGGGGGTGCGTGTAGTTGCTGATTATGCACCAGAGCTCCTCCAAGAAAGTCCTGCAAAAACAACATTTGTGCTACTGTCCAAATAGATTTTTTTCTGACTTTTTTTAATAATACATAAATGAATGCCAGTAAATTAAAAGAAAAAAATAATGATACATGATTACATAATTACTGTAGCGATCTTGAGAAAGGATATCAGTCTAGAAGCCGTCTGCTGCAGCTGTGCTTTGACCTTCCTGTTGCAAGAATCAAGCAACCCAAAAATATATATACATACAGCACCAGTCAAAAGTTTGTACACACTCTCTCTTTTCTATGTTATACATAAAAATACATAAGAAAAAATATCAAGGAAGCAAACAGGAAATGAAAAGTGTTACATGCTAGAAAAGATGCTCAAGTCAACAGATGGAGAAGAGGAGGCAGTCAGAGAAAGAAGAGGAGAAGGATTTCATCTATATCATCCCTGAAAGCATACATTTTGTTGATCTGCATTCATGCTAATAAGATTAAAGATGTGTATTGTATTGTCAAAAACAAAAGCATTGTGAAAGAATCATGTACATAAGTAAAAATTAAATTTCCCCTGGATTAAACAATAACTGCACGAGCGGTACAATAATTACAGTCATTTAAGTCCTGCTAACTTTGAGATAGCGTCTGCTCTCTATTGTAGTGTTTGCCTCTTCAGTCTTCTCCTTCAAGAAGAAAGAAAGTCATGGTGTTGTCGACTGATGTCGTTCCCCGTTATTTGATTTTTGAAAATAACAGAAAAGTTAAAGGGGCCTAGATGGGTGCCTGTTATTCGCCGGGGTAGTAAACAGAGTGAGGATAGGGGAGATAAGGGTAGCGTGGGCTCAGGCTATGTGCTGCTGCTGCTGCTGCTGCTGAGCTCTGTGCGTCTTTGGACGAGTCACCTGCACTGTGGATTGGGATGAGATGCATGGGGAGCTTTGCATTCATTTACTAATCCCTGCTGCTGGCACGTTGACTATTATCACAGTCTGATTCTTCAAAGACTGGCTCAAAGAGAGAGACTGAGAGAGAAGATTTATTTAGAATTTTTTTTTTCTTTTTTTCAATTTCATTTTCCTGTTTGTATCTGTTCAAGGTTCCTCTGTACATATAAGTATAGATTCACTACACAAGCCATTGCCTCAATGTATCAGAATTGTTTTTGTGGATCAGATAAATGTTAGCAGCCTTAAAATGCCACTGCTGAAACATGGAATACAAAACTGAACTTTATCACCATGTTATTCTTCTCACAACGTCCTCCGTAGCTCCTCGCTGACAGTTTTATTTATTTATTTATTTTCAGCTTTCAGCGAGTGGAATTTCTTATGATTTTTCCTAAAAAAAACAGTATTCACAGCTTAGTTTAATGCTCCATTATGGGTTGAGACCATTTTAAAATGTTTTAAGGCTCATAAAACCCCTTTAAAACCCACTGGATTATCTGAAAATACTGTACATCACACACGTAAGATGAGGCTGTTTTATTTCGTTCATGAAAAATTGACAGATCCAAAGAAAAAAACAATCTCCTTCAAAGGATTACGTTACTGATGTACAAATAAACGTCCAACTTAAAAAATGTATTAGAGACAGGTCTGTTCTTCTAAATCTTACCCAGTGAATCTCTTTTTTTTTTTCATTTGAAAACAATCAGAATGACCTGTAAATAGGATTTACAGTTCGCCTCAAGGAAAATGGGAAGTAAGCACATGACATCATCAGTGACAGCTAATACAGGGTCAGAACAAGTTTCAATGTAATGCATCTAAAAATACTGTAGATGTATGTTTAAGTAAAAAAAACAACAAAATCTCCAGTGTCTGGGCCTAAAAGGCTAAAAAAAAAAACTTAACGAGAGAATCTATTACAGAACGAGGCTGAAAGATGTGCCTGCGGTGTAAAAATATCCCGGTAATAGTGCGTGAAAAAGCGCCAGGCTGAGTCACTGTGGCTGCCCCGCTTCACCCTGCTAGAACACACATTTATGCACGTATCGATCCTTCAAGAATGGACGATATATCTTATCAGAAACAGGGAACATATAAAGAGAGGAGGCGGAGTAGAACGAATGAGAACAGAGGGAGAGAAAGGGTGCACCGATGACATAACCGGCTAATATTTAAATGAAGAAATGAAAGTTTGTCTGACTGTTGATGCAGCACCTTCAGATGAAATATTTAAAAGTTTGACTGTGTTATTTAGCAGCAAATATTTTATACGTTCCTATTCGATAGCTTCTTAATTGGCTCTCGAGGTGAGCGTGTGTCTGTTCAGTAGGAGAGGAAATGTTTAATTGATAGGCGATAAAAGAATATGGAGTATGTCTGAGGGAGCCCACACAGAGCCAGTCATGTGTGCGCTGTTAATTTTATATTCATAGACACACCATGCATGCGCATTTAGCCGCTAAACAGCTGCCAGCACACACACACGCACACACACACCGACATGTGCATACACACACACACACACACACACACACAATCATGCTGACTCAGCAAAACACACCAAGACTGTCAATAATTTAGAAGAGAGCTGTTTGTTGCTTTCAGGTCCTCTGGAGAGCGAAGTTTAAAAGGCAAAATTCAAGTCGTGTTGTTTATCGGAAGTGACATCTGCTAAAGAGACAGTTGTGATAAAAAAAAAAACCCTTTTGAACAGACATAATGACTGAATCATTTAGTCACTACTTTGTCATGATGAAGCTTCTGTGGACGGTAGCTGCTGTCGTAGCTGGATGGATGTAAACAAGAGTAAATGCTTCACTGGTAGAAAAACACACAGGAAGCTAAAAACGGACAAAGACATTATGTAAAAATAGAGCGGAAGTGTGTGTGGTGAATAAAAGTGAGGCAAGAGAAGAAGAACAGAGCACTGGTGATGTAATCGCATTAATATTTAAAGGACGAAAGTCAACGGGACTGTTTGTGTCAAACAACAGAAAATCCACCTTTTTGTTTTGTCTTATAAAGACACATTTCTTCTTTTATGATCAGATCTTACTGTCATACAAATCCTGACTGTCTTATGACTATCAATGGACATAGATAGACTAAAGCAGGCTGCTGCACGGTGTCGATAAGGACTTCTGAGGTATTTGGAGTCATAAAACATCAACAGAATAGTTTAAACTTTTGTTACTTTGGATGCATCGCTGGACACGGACAGATAAACATAGACACATTCAAGGCGCGCTTTCATCAACGCCATATTAGTTCTGTCTGGTCACCGTCTGTATAAACAGAGGACCCTGATTTTAACTTCAAAGCCTGAATAAGGAAGTTGAAGAGACTGAAACAGTCGAGCAGGGTTGAAAGAATCGCACAGGCTTTATTAAGCATTTAACATAATCTTCAACATATATCTGCTTTTTACATCAGGACCTCTTTTTTTTTATCAAGAAAATTACCTTTTTTCCCCTCTATGGAAGGTCTTTCATCCACAGCATTTTTACCTTTTTAGTATTGACTTACAGCTGCTCTTGATTCCAGCGCTGTCCCGCGCTGAATCTAAAACACCATCTACAGTCTGCAGGGTCCAGTTGGTTCAAGTCCACGTTTTAATCAATTTAGTTGACATTCATATCACATCCATACTCTAATTCCAGGTATCCAGAGAGTATTTTTAGATTCACTTTCAAAGCATCTGAAGCCCTGAGTCAAAAGGTTTCTGTAGAGTGAAAAGACGGGATGTAATTTTCTGAGGGTTGGATGTAAGTAAAATCACTGCAAAAATCTTATCAAGTCATTGGTGTATACACGGTAATTGGAGTAATTAGTAAATTCAATGTTTTAAGCTTTATTTTCTCGATTCTAGTGCAGCAGCTTCAACATTTTAGCATACAAATGTAGTTGCTAACAGCTAGCACTGACTAAGTGACATGCGACAGGTAAGGGTGTCTCCTTGGCAACAAGTAGTTAGTAAGTTATCCAACATGTATATGTGAAAATGTCCCATTAATGTTACAATCAACATCTTATTCACACATAAGAGAAAATATGGTTTGTAGTATCTAACTTAGCTTTGTTGATAACAAGCTAAGTTACAAATTGGCGCGCTAATAGGCAACCGTTATTCACTTAAAGGGCTGATAAATGACTGAAAGCAATTACAAGATGTGTAGTTACTATTAGTGGTAACATTATGGCAATTAACCAGTTTATGCTAGGCTAATAGCTACTTTTTGCAGCTTAGTGTTATCTACGCATCTGCTAACCTGGTTTACATCGTAGCAGGCATCCTCCTAACATTAGGATTCTGCCACAAACAATAATAACTGGAATAAAACGTAGAATATAATTTCCACAAAAACTGCCACTTTATTCAATTTCAATTTTCAATTTTATTTATATAGCACCATATCACAACAGAAGTTATCAAAGCAAACCTTTCACACAGGGCAGATCTAGACCTAACTCTTTGTGCATTTCATAGTAATCAATGAATAGCAGAAGACGGTGTTGGAAGTTACCGGTCGAGTAATTTAGCCGACGTTATCTCAGTCTGTTCAGAAGCCCAGCTGTTGCTTCACTTCTTTCCATTGTGTTATTGTTGGACTAAGTGTTATCAATTCTTTTCTGACATCTCACTTTCTTTTTTGGCCTCTGCCAATCTCACTCTTTTGTTCTTCTAACGCTCAACGCTCCGTTGATTGGTGGCTGTTGTAGTCCCTCCATGCTTTGTTCTTTTAATGTTTTATGGACGCTGGCAAACAATCAAGTGACACGACACTGCCAGCCACTGCTTTGGAGTGTGTCTTTGGTGACCTTGTTGCTTGGGAATACAGATATGATAGTGCTTTCATCCATCACATCTGGAAAGTGGTTGCACTTTTTTTTTTTTTTTTTTTTTTTTTTAAGAAAAAAGGCTATAGCACCCAAAACAGAAGTTAGGGTGGCTGTGTTACATTACTCTTATCTCTTAGAAAACTTTTTCAAACTTTTTTATAAGAAAGAATGTATTTTTTTTTTTTTTACATTTAAAAGTTACATAGTTTTGCTTCAAGAAAATAAGATTTCAGGACTCTATTACACACATAAAAGACTTAATAAGATGGAGATTTTGAAGATCCAGTGTCTCTCCACGCATTATCCAAATAGTCAGCTGCCTTACCCTCTGAGTGAAACACAGGACACATGAGCAAATCAGCGACATAATCACTATATAATGACTATATAATGTGATATAGAGCCTCATAAATGCTGCTGCTGCAGTTTCCTTTGAAAGGGCTATCTTAGGGATTTTTGCACAATAGGGTGGCCTATAAAAAGACTAGAAACTAGCAGAGAAATAAAAGGAAGGAACATTTGTCTCCTTTATTATTCATAGGAAAACAAGTGGTTTGGTGGCATACGGTTATGTTTTTTTTTTTTGTAGAAGGATGCAAATAGCTTTTTACATTGAAAACAATGAGAAGAACATCTACTAGAGTGGGAGGAAGGATTTAACACCAATTTTTTTTAGTTGCATTTGTCAGAGATGGATGCCCTGAATAGAGTATATCAAGGTAAAAAAAAAAAAAGAGATGTTTTTTCATTTTTGCAGACTGGACTTTTAAGGATGAGAGAGGATTAGTCTAAGAGCAAGAAAGTTTCAAGTAGTCAGACCCGTGGAAGACATTTGAGAAGGGAAAGACAGGAGAGAAGAAGGGAGTGTGTGAGTGTGAGTGTGTGTGTGTGTTTGAGTCCTTAAATGTTTAAACATACCATGCCTTTCTGTCTCTTTCTCCATCTCTCTCCTTCTCTCTGTCTTTCCTCAGAGGAATTAGGTGACTCAGAAAGCAATTAAAACTGAATTGCTGCTGCTAGACAGAGGAGGAGGCAGAGGAGGAGAGCGGGGAGGTAGAAGAAAGGGATTTAGAAGGAGAGAGGGAGGTAGAGAGGGAGGTGAGGAGATTGGTACAGACGAGAAACAGAATTTCAAAACAGCCGCCTACATTATCCTGCTCATTAAAGACTCAGATGCTTTCATATTAGAGAGCTGTTTCTGGAGTGTTTGTGTGTGTGTGTGTGTGTGTGTGTGTCTGTGTGCATAATATGTGGGTGCATTCATGCCTATTTGTGCTAGTGTGTGTATGTGTGTGTGTATGTGTGTGCATAATTCCGTATCCTTAATGTGCATGTGCGTGTACGGTATGTCTTTGTCCATGCTTGTTTGTTGATATTCGGGAAAATGTTTGCTTATGCAAATCAGATATGAATAAAATCCTTTTGAATATGGGCATGTTGTAGTTACAGCGAGTTCCTCTCCTCAAATCTGTGTGTGGGAGAGCTCGGCAGGTGCAGTATGAGCTCGCTGCCATAAAGCCTGCGATAGAAAACCAAGCTGAATGCTTCCCTGAGAATACCACGAGAGTAGAGTATATGAGGCTCATCGTTTCCTTATTGATTTCCACTTGAATATGTTTTTTTATGGTTTTTTAAAAAGAGAAAACCAGTTTTGTGCATAGAAATCAATTGATATGTATTTGCATCACCTTATTTAACATAAAATATAACTTTGGAACTCAATAGATGTTGAGATTATTTTAAGGTGTGAATATAAATCTGTCTAGAAATCATAAAAATGTGTTCCTTATAACTTCAGATCTTGCTTCACAATCATCAGATTTAGATTCCATTAGTTTGTGTTAATGTGGCAAGCTATATTCTTCTTCTTCTTCTTTTTTAAATCTGATTGTCACCCATTTAATAATCAGTGTAAATACAGATACAAGGCTCATTCCATACTCGTGGTCTCTCTTTCCACCTCGCTCTCTCTTCCTCCTCACATGTTCTCCATCCATCTGTTCTCCGATCTCTCCTCGCACTCATCCGCTTCTACCCGTCTTCTTCTTCTTCTTCTTCTTGCTCATTCCCAGGAACGACCTGTTCTGCACATGCATCCTAACGCTCCGCCGCTCGTGCACGCAGTTTCCCTGCATATGTGTGTGTCTGTGTATGTGAATTCATGCATGTGTGTTGTCTCCCAGGTTGTTATCTGTTTGATGTGTGATCAAAGGCCCTCTCAATTGGGATGAGCAGCCAAATAGACCAATCTGTGAGCGTGTATGAGCTGGATGTGTGTGTGTATTTCATCCGTGCACACAGTTTATATGTTCATGTTGTTTGCATGAAGTGTGAGCTCTGTGCCATCCTTCCCCCATACCGTGACATGGTCTTGTCTGAGCCCTTTCTGGAGACATGATCCCTCATCTGTGTCAGCATATGGTTCACTGGCTGCAACACACATATGCACACAAGTACGCTCACACGTATATACACACATAAAACAACAAAACAGAAATGGATGCACTTAGAGTATCAGGCTCACAGATGTGCAGGGACATTTATTTTTATACACAACTGGATAGAAGGGCATGTGTGTGTTAGCATGTTTGTGTGTTCTTGCAACTCCCAGGTGTATGGATCTTTGGTTGGAAATGAAAGTAAAAACATAACAGTGATACTAACAAATAAAACACAACATTTAACAGTGTTTCTTTTGCTTCTTTGTGAAAAGAAAATAGCTTTTTATACTTTCAGACACACTGATAAAATGCAGGGATCTTCAGAAAAAAGTAGACCAGTCAAAGGAGGTTTATTAATAATGTAGTTTGTGCTGAAACTGGTATGAATTGAAATTTTAATCGTATTGGTACCAGAAGTATCTTGATAAAAGTGAATATTCTCACAGTACAGAGTTGATTCTTAGTCATCCAGGTGATAAAATATCCAGCAGTGTTCAGTCAAAGAAAAATTTTGCTGTCGTAGCAGATCTTCAGATTGAGAATCTCACTGGAAACGTTGATTTTAGAGGCTTAGATATGAAAATGCTACACAGAGGATATTTAGCAAAATAGGACTGGATTAGAATAGGATTTACAAATATTATGGTGTCAATAATTTCATCATCCATCATGATGATTGTGAGGTACACTGTATTAAAGTTACAGAGTAATCTACCTGTGTTGATTGATTGATTGATTGAATGTGTGCAAAGCCTCCTCTTTGCTAAGGCAGAGGTCTCATTGAAATCAAAGAGGAGGCTAGTTTTTTGTTCTTTTTCTTATAATGTTTCATCAACATGGATGACAGAAACATCTTCAAGTCTTAAACAACAAATCCTTCGACTTTAAATTGTGTATCGTACAACTTTGCTTTGTTTCTCCATTTTGAACTCGCCTCCAGACAATAGTTGGATCAACCAACCAGTTTGCTTGTGGAAGGTGTGCGCGTCAGCTTGTCTGTAAGCCTCTACAAGACCAGAGTTACCCATGATACCTTTCTCTAGGTCTGCAGAGACATTTACACGCATCCTCTCAGAAGCATAGTTCTAGCTTTAGTAGATATGTCACCATCTCACTGCTTCACTTCACACACATGCCAACTGGTGCTGAATTTCCAGCGTGAGCGAATGGAAATCAGACATGTTAACAATGTATATCTTTCACATGTACATAAACATACCCATGCAATAACATCAGATTTACAGCAGACTAATGAACGCTGAGGCGTGAATCATCGGTCCCTCTGCTGTTTGTATTGTGGTGCAGATGTAGATAGATTTGTTGTTACGCTCTCTGAGGCAGGCGGTGATATAAATGCAACCAAGACATCACTCTGAATGCTGCCGAGTAGATACAAATGAGGTAAAAAATAATCATCTACTGTGTTGCACGGTGACTTCTGGTGCTGTTTGCAGTAGTTAATGTGAAGAAAACACCTTGATTTTGTAGCTGAAAGCAGCACAGTGGCTGTTAATACAGTCCTTTAGGAAAAGTCAGGCAGCTGGACACACAAACATACTTATCTAAGAATCCGAGATAAAATAAGCACAACTTTATTTACTCTGGTGTTGTAGACAAGTGCACTGACCCCAGTGTGATTTGGGATTTCGATGTTTGTTTGCATGTGTTTGTGTGTGTGCATGTATCCGTATGAGCATTGTAATTTTTTTTTGCGTATATACATTTATCTTTCTGTCTGCACATTTGTGTGTGTGTGTGTGTGCAAACGTTTGTCTGCAAGTGTGTGTTTGTGTGTTGTACCATCTGAGGAATAAAACCTGCTGATGTCTGCATTCTTTCTCTTTTTTCCCCACCGCCGCTGATCCTTGCACATGATTAAAGAGGAAGACAGAGGCGAAAACATAACCACTAGCCTTCATACAGTTGGGTAACCTTCGCAGTCGCCCATGTGGGAGAGCAGGTGTGCTCTTTAAACACACATCACATAACCATCAGGACCAGTTGCAGTCAGCTGTACAGTTTATTGTCACATTGGAGATCCAATGTCAGTGACACTGCTGTGTGAAAATATACCTAAATGAGTGTTTATTAGTGCATTCCCTCTTTTAAACGTATATTCCTGCACAGTATGTGGTGTTTTGTGTGTTCTGATATTTATGTGAACAGACTGTCTCCATAAAGATGCTGTTATGTGTAGCCCAGAGGAAATCTGGACATAAAATATCCTCATCTTTGCCCAACTCTCAAGGACGACTTACACATAGGAAATAGAAGCAATTCTCACCAATCAATTGTTTTATCTTTCAGTCTGTTAGAAGTATCAATCATCAAGGTGAGCTCAGCCGAAAACAATGTCACAAATAACTGGTTCTCCAAACAAAATAACTTACCAGAAAAAAACACACACAATGGGAAAAAATACAAGAAAAATAAAGGATTTCCCCAAAACAAACAATGGCTACCCTTCTCTGCTGCAAACAATGCCTGCATATTTACAAAAAAACAAGTCAAAGAAAATAACACAATCCAACAACTGCCTTAGGCTAAGAAAAAAAAAACATCCACGAATCATTACAATTATACAGGAAACTACACAGAAAACAAAGACTGGTCATGCTGGGGAGGAAAGGTGTCCGATGTGGGCAGCAGAGAGCTTTTAATAGTCGGATCCAGACCAATTAGCTACCTGGAGACACCCACAACAACTAACGATCATATTATACCACCTGCCACAAACACTCAGCCACACATGAAGAAACAAGCCTTCAGAGGATTGCAGGATTTCAATGAGCAAGACGTTTTAGAGCTAATTAAAGCAAAATGATTTAAGATCTAGTATCAAAGACTGGAATTAGTACTAGATGTACTAGGATGTGTTAGTAGGTTGAATACTGGGTAGAGATTGTCTCACTTTCACTTTTGAGAGACATTTTTGCAAGGTAAGATCATTTTTGGATAGTCCTTGCCACTTCAAGTGTTTGCGGACTAAAACTATTTTTCAGGGTAAGGCTACGTCCTCACAAGCTGAGTCATACAAATGTGTGTGTGTGTGTGTGTGTGTGTGTGTGTGTGTGTGTGATGTCTGTCAGATAAGCGAACAGAGCAGGTTGTCGCCTGCTAAACGGAAACTAGGATACGCTCCCTGTACACCAGTGAGCCAATGATATTGTTCCTTTCCCTTTTTTGGGGTTGATTTCAAAGGATTGCAGCATCCCCCCCTTCTGCCGCGGGTCCCTCGGGGTGCTGAATTAAAAAGTAACAAGTGAGCTGAACTCTGGAAACAAGGCCAAGACTTCATCTTCGTCGTGAGCTATCTATAAAACGTTGCAGCAGTTTGTGTTAATTACAAATATCACTCCTCTCGCACCTTTCACACCGTCCATCTGAAGTCAATCACGATTAACAAGACTTCCTCTTAACTGTCCTTGTCTATCATGTTGTTTCTGGTTATTTCTGTATTTGTGGTAATTGGATTAAACCCAGATGTATTTAGGAATATGAGCCATGTAACCATATCAACTGAGATAATTAAGATATTGAAGGTATCGGTGCTACATTTTACCACAAGCCTCCTCTCTTCAGGAGCTGCCTCATTGTGTTTTAGTGGTGCAACCGCTTTCTAAAATGCCCTGCTGGTTAATAACACACATCAAATTTAAATGAATCAAATTGCCACAAACCAGGCAGTAAACCTGATGCTCTGAGGCAATCGCCCAATTTGCTGGTTTGGCAATCCAGCGCTATCAATCTGCTCTACTACTGTACACCGAAATTTAAAGTTTAATGTCCTACATTAAAATTATTAGACTGAAAGTCCACTTGGGAGAACCTTACATCATTTTGACATTTTCAAAACTTGCTTTCCAGACAAAAAAAAACCTCCACAAGGCACATAGAGGTGACAATTAATATGTTGTCAATTAATATAAGTGCAACAGGGTTTCCTCTACTGAGCCTTGATGGCAGTTTAGATCCATACATACAGAATGTAACGCGTGATATAAATTACAGCTGCAAAGAGTAAATGAATAAAAAAATAAAAACTGTCACTCTGTTCTTTTCTTTAATTTACATCCGTGGGTAAATCAAATGCTTCTGACGCCCCCACACACGAGCTGCATAAGACCCAACATGCGAGTGTGCAAAGCAGGACTGAGAGCCAGTGTATTGCTTGCAAGCAGCATTTTACACACATAGGGGTTTGGCTCAACACTGTGTTGGCAGATGATAGCTTTCTCTAGCTTATTATTCTTCCCCTAGACTCTTTACAAAGAAGAGATTATGCAAATACACACTTTCTAAAGTTTCTCACTGCCTGATTTTTTTTTTTTTTTTCCCTTTTTGTCACTATATCTGGGTCTGTGTAACTAGGCCTCTCTCTCTGTACGTGCATGAGTGTATGTGTGGAGTGCATGTTCAAGCCCGGTAGATATATATACGCCTTCTACGGTGTTCAAATCTGTAATAATGAAAGTTGTATTTATGGATTCTTGCCGTCGCTTTTCTCCTCTTTTGCACACACAGTCAATGTAAAAAAGAAAAAAAAATACACAAGCCATGTTTAATCCCGCCACCACCCTAATTCCTGATGTTTTCCTTGCTGCCGCTGTTCTACTTGGGGAAGCTGGAGCGAGTGTGTATGCGAACGTACGCACACACACACACACAAGTCTTATCCAATTAACCAAACAACATGATTAGAAGCGCCGAGTCTTCATTTGTGTGGATCAATTTAGTTCAAACCCACCTCAGTATTTGATTATATAAACATTAGTCTGACATTTGCCTGTTTTTTTTTTGTATCCTGCTTCTCTCTTATCAAACAAAAGGGGTTACAAACAGTTTGCTGCCGTTTTCTTCTCCTTCGATACGACTTCACAAGCTTTCTTAAATCGGTGTAGATGTGCCTGTCATGTCCCTGTTGTGGAAGGTTTATTAAATCTCAGAGGAAGGAGAGCAGCGTCGGAGCCACGCGTTCCCCACACGGAGAAATGAGCCGAAGCGGGTTCATCCTTGACTGAGGTGTCTTGAAAGGTTCTGGCCCCGAGAGGCGAGTGGTTTAAGTCACTCCCTGGTGTTCGCTGCACAGTATTTCAGAAGGGTACTTGATAGGGTATTTTATTTTGTAATATAATGATCACAAGAAGCATTGTTGTGATAAAACAAGGTAAATGCCAGAAGTCAGTCGTAGACGGGGTGAGATTTTCTGACATGACATTTTGGAAGGAAACTGATTATTTAGTCTTGCAAGGTACAAAATACTGCAATAGTGTCTTGTTTAAGTCTTTGCAACAGTGTTTTTTTGTTACTTCATAGACAGGATTTGGTCCACTGGTGTGTCCTCCAATACATACTCTTCTCCTGTGTTGTTGTTGTGCGATTTTTGGGGGAGTTTATTATGTTAATACAGTGAAGTTGGCAGATAATAGCTAAAAAGAAAACTGATTGTGGGTTTCTGTATTCAGCTTTACATCTTTTAGACCATTACTTGGAACCTTATTGTGATGATGTGATTATTTTGTGTAATTTTCTGATGAAAATGTGTCATTTAAAGTCATTATCTTAAATAAAATGTACTTAGAAACATGTCATTTTATACATATGAACAGTCTTTTCTCATCCTACTGTATCCCCAGGAATCATGTCCCTATTGGACAAGTTTGTACCTAATAATTTACATCCAACGCCGATGTTCAGTGTCAACACAGGGATCAGTGTCCTTTTTTGTAGCACGATGGAAACTAAGGGGTGAAGGTTGAGATGTGGATGGATATGCCATCACAGAGCCCTTGTTATCTTTTGCCTTTTTATCAACCATAACCACAATTTCCCAAACCTTAAACCAAACATTGCAGTTGCCTAAACTTAACCATAACTCAAGTGCAAGTTATTTGCCATAACATACATTAACGACATTGTGGTTGTATGTATTGTAGAAAGCGAGAATTTTAAAAACGTTGGAACTTGACATCTTCTCTGTAATTGAACATAATCTGAGGTTTTGCAGAATCATCCAGTTGGGTTGTTTGGATTGTTTTTGTAACACAGTTAACTGGATTTAACATCTGGTTGATTTAATGTCTTTGCTCCTTTATTTGACATATTGAAATATGTTCATCTGAAAAATATTCCTATTAATATCAAGATACCATTGCCCAGCCCTGTAATTGTTTTTTTAAGGATTTTTCTAAAAAAAGAAGCATTAGTTATGTTTCATGTCACCACAGATGAATATATATCATACATATCATCTAATAATGTCCTTTCTTTCCTTCTTTTGCTTTCCGGTCCTGCAAACATCTCATTTTCTACCAAGCAGGTAAGTGATAATTTCAATTTTGCCTCCTGATTTATCCCTATACGTCTGTGTTTCTGTCTATCTGTCTATCTAATACATCTTTACATGGTCATTGCCCATGGACACACTCTCCTCCTCTGACTGAGCATAAATCTGTGTTCAGTCTTGCAGCTCTGTGTTCAGCCAGTGTAATAATGCACGGATGGTGTTGCTGCTCTAGCGTGCAGGGACCCAGTGATATGCCAAGGCCTGTGTGTTTTATGCCCCATGCTGTCTAAATGGCCGGCAGCCGCCTCAGAGGAGGAGGCCTTGCCTTGCCCTTGCTCCACTTTTCCCTAAATACAATCACAACTTCTAAAGTGAGAGGGAGGGAGAGAGAGGAATTGATGGAGAAAGGCAGCAGGGGAAGATGAAGGGAAAGTGGTATTTTTTTTTTTTTAAACAGAGGGAGCAGCAGGCCATCACACACTGCACCGGAAATTAATTATTTTGCATATCCGCCCTGAGACACGCATAAACATCCCGACTCGCAGAAAATGTCATCGCGGAGGTTAAAGCGTGAGATCAGCAGAGCCGGAGCTGTGCGGCGAAAGGTTAGGAGTCATCCTCAAGGAGAATTTTAGTAGTTGGTAATTTAGTATTCCTAACCTTGGGAGACTGGGAAGGGAACGAGTGTGAAGAGCAAAGAGAGAGCAAAAGAGACGGCGAGAGGGAGACAGGCAGAGCCCGGCGAGGGGGCAGATGTGTGAAAATGGAGGGGGGAGGACGGAGACGGGGGAACAGTAGGTAACAGAGGAGGGTATAAGGAGACAGACAAGTGAGAAACAGAGACAGAAGGGGAGAGAAGGACAAAAATAGTTTAGCAGAGAAGGAACAGATGCAAAAAATGAATTTGGTCCAAACAAGAGGAGAAGAGAAGAATGAGGGCCTTAAAGGAAAGGTTTTGGAAATATTATTTGCTTTCTGCTTAAGAGTGAAATGAGAGAATCCATATCAATCTTGTGTAAGTGTAGTGAGCTGGTGTTGGGATGTGTTTAAACTAGCTTAGCATAAAGACTGGAGAGCTTGGCTCCATCCAGAGCGAACGATAACCTTGAAACCTCACTTCTTACCATGTCGTTGTTGGAACTATTGGACTTTCTGGCAGCGTCCCAAGGTCTTATCTTCACCATAAGAATGACCAGTTTAGTATATCATGCCTGTTCATGGAAGAAAATCAAAACTTCTGGTCAGCAACTGTATCTGGTAAGCTGTATTATGGCCAGTGATGCTGCAGAGACATGCTAACAAATGTCCGACACATCAAAACCCCCCAAAACCAAAGTTCTGTTTATGTATGGGTTGAACAAGCGGAATATATTGTGTAAAAAGAGGCATTGGTAGGGCCACAGACTAGCTGTTACACAGTCTTTATGCTAAGCTAGGCTAACCATGTCAAACAGACATGCGATTGATATTAATAATCTCATCTCACTTTGGAAAGCAAAAAAAGTTTTTTTTTCTTTTTGAAAATGTTGAACTATGCCTTTAAAGAACAGAAAGGGCAGCCACTGTGGAATAGTCTAAGACAGAAAACACACTCACATGCACACACACACACACACACACACACACACACACACACACACAAACCCTCTTACTCGCCACATCTCCTTTCTTCTCCTTCTCCTCCTTATCTCTTCTTTGTGTTCTTCTGGCAGGCTGTGGGGTTTGACACATGAAAGGGCCTCTGTGCATCTTTGCAGGGTTTTTTTTTTTCATCCATAATTGATTTGTGTCACATAATGAGGGAGTTATAAGGCGGAAATGAGTCAGTGGCCAAGCCAGTTGGTTTCAAAATAGCTACGGGGGCAAATTTCTAGAGGATCTTGCCCCAGAGGAACCCTCTCTGGTGTCGTTGAGGGAGCGAGGGAGGGAGCAAAGAGATAGAAAGAGAAAGAAAAATAGGCATAGCTAGGCTTTATGCACATGGGTGTTAGTAACAGGCTTGAAAGGAATCTGTCCTTTTTTGGGGACGGAGGGTCTGTGTTGGGGTTGTCTCGTCCTTCGGGAATCGGCCTGTGGGGGTTGCGCAACGAGGGGGCAAATCTTATTTGCAGGAGAAAGTTTCAACTGTGTTCAAACTGGGCCACTGAGCCTCCGGAGTGACGTCAAACTCGCTTTTGGGCTTTTATGAGACAGTGTCAATAATGTCACTTTGCCGTCTCTGCTGACTTTTCACCTAATCTCCTAAATCCCCCAAAACAGGGATCCACTATCAGTTTGTTAAATGAAGCACACAGCCAGACAAAAACACAGAATTAGCACTAAAGCACTTACTGATGTTCTGTTAAGATTGATATTCTCATCATAGTTGGACCATTGGGTCTGTCTTAAATTGTGGGTAGAAGAGCACTGACTTGGTGGAAAGACGTCAAGACGTCTATGTCAGATGAAAGTTTTATAGGTGAGTTGCTGAGTCAGCCTTTCGGCGGCCGCATTTCAACCGTGTGGTTACGTCCTGATTCACAATGGAATAGTCATTTAATTAAGTGCAGTTGGCAGAACCGATATATCTAAAAAAAAACACCTTCCCTATTCAACCTCATTTAGCTTAAACCTGTGTTGACATGCGTAAACAGGGAAGGTGTAGATGATGCAGTTATACATGATCATTACACCACTATAGTTGAAACAAGAAGCTGGTATATAGCTCCATGTTGAAATATAGTCATTGAAGTGCTGATGAAACAATGTTTATATGTAGCCTTGAGAGCTAAAACAGTTTTAACCTGGATGCCTCACAGAGAAACGTTAAGTAATCTGAATTTCCATAGATATTGTTTATATAATTGTGGTTACGACTTTACACGATTACACCATGCTTCTTTTTTTAGAGTTCTGGCAAGGGGTGACACTCTGAAAAGAAACTACTGAATACAGCCATCAGAAAAAATACAGTGTAGATTATGACAATACTTCCCTTTGAAAAGCAGGAACACACAGTAAAGATTACAGCAAAACTGTTGTCATTTCTTCCTTTTGGTGTGTGTACAGTGTTGCTCCTTATCAGACACATAACATTATCACAGCTTGCATTCCTGGTGGCAGAAACAGAGATGAAAAAGACAGTGACACAAGCAGAAGTTCAGTTGATGAAAAAATCCATGTTTACTGGTCCCTTGTGTCTTGAAGAATGAATATGAGCCATAAGAGCTTCTAGGTGGATCACAATGGAAAAATACAGTCGGCTCTCGGCGGAGACAAAACAAATCAAACGGAATCTACAAACTACCAAATCCCCCATCAGATAATAGCCTGTGAAGCAGCGGCAGCTAGGCAGACAGATAGAGAACATGCATGAAAATTCAATGAGATTGCATCACAGACATGGATTTGTCTTGCTGACACAGGAACACTGTTCCCGTTCTATGAATGCATTGCTCATTTGTTTGTTTATCGTTATGAAAGGCAAATGAGTAGAGAGCTTAGAGATGACTTTCCCCTGCAGCTTCGAGATGGTTTCATTTGGCTCATCTGACTGTTGATGCCAGACCTCATCCTTTACCTCCTCATGACCCTGATTTTTTTTTTGGTGCACAGTACCAGTGGTGGAAGAAATATTCAGACCTAAAGCAAGCCTGGACCAAATTATATTCCATCTAATCAGGTCTGACCTTTACCCAAAAAACACCTCAAGGTAAAAATGATCTTAGCTCATATATTTACAGTTGGAGTTAGATCATCTAAGCTATAAGATGCTTTGGGGAAACAGCACCATAGTTTTATTACCACAAGTCCTGAGTCTCAGTGGATCCAAGCTGATCACATGTTGCTTCATAATTATTACAGGAGATGGCACATGATGATTTTGATGATCCCTTCGAGATTCATTCTTTTTTAATTTAATGCTCAGCTTTTGGGTAGGTTTTCCATATAACCATTTCAGATCAGGTCCTAACTTTCCAGGGTCCCTTTCGTATTGGATGACTTAATTTTTAAAGTCACTACATGCATGTGGAGCGTCTGATCAGGCCCTATGTTCTGGACCAGTGAAGTGAGTCTGTTATTATTCAAATCATTACTGAAATAGCAATTCCATAATGTAAAAAATGCTACGTTACAAGTAAAAATGCAGGCATTAAAAATTTAAGTCACATTGCAGAAATATCATCAAAGTGTATCAAAAGTGAAAGTACTTACAGAATGACCCATTTTCTACAGTACTATTGCATCAACATGCATGAGCAGCATTTTAACGTTATGACTGGGGGAAGTGAAGCTAATATTAGCTAGTTTATATTCTGTTGGGTAGCATATCACTGAATCACATCTTATAAGGCAATATTTTCTATGTAAAATCAAGCAAATAAATGTGAAATGTTTATGCAAAATGTACATGATTCACATTTACATAGTGGAATAGAAGTTTATAGTAGACCTGCCAAAAAATGTAATTACAGTACTTGAGTAAATGTACTTTCCATAACTGCACACACACATACACACTAAAGCAACAGCAGTAAATCTAAACTGGGGACATTCATTAAGTCCATAAGTAGATCAATGGTCTCAGATCTGGATCTGTGAATCCAGAATTTGACCCCTAACAAGCACACACACACACACACACACACACACACACAAACATACAAAAAGACACACAAAGACTCCCTGCCCGTCTCTGCCCTCTCCCTATGTGGTAGACTGGGTCCCGCGCTTTCCCAGCCAGCATCCCTTATCGCTGCAGGCGCTGCAATCTTACCCTGATTTATTTATGAGCCCTCTCAGCAGAGGGGTGAGAGAGGAGAGAGAAGCAGATAGAGTGAGAGGGGGGGATTGTGGGATTGAGTAAGTGATTACTTTATTTCTCTCTGTGTGTATCTGTCTTTTTTTATTTTTTTTGACATTTTTATTTTTGTGCATAGTAGAGAGGTTAATGAGCTCTGCTTGTCTCACTCTCATGCACACAGACACACACACACACACACACACACACACACACACACAATTTTACATCCCACAGCTGCAACTCTGCTATTCTGCCTTTGCTTAGTTTATGAAAAATTCACAATCAGCAGCAGATAAGGCTGTAGATGATTCCATGTTGGATTCCGTATTTCCGATGCTATTCAGTCCCGTCCCTTACATGTGCAGCGGTCCTGCGTCTGCAGCACATGCACTCAGGAGATGCGACGTCGCCTACACATGTTACATAACAAACGGCATAAGCAGCGCCATCGCCCATCTCACAGGAAAACAAACTCTGGATGTTGTGACCTTGATTTTTTTTCTGTTATTACAGGAATGTGCAGGAATTTAATGATCAATGCTTGCCCCTCTCAAATGCATCTCAGCATGGAGCCCTTACATCCTGTCTCCATCTGTTTCCCTTCCAGGCCAGACTATAATATATGTGTTTACCCTAGAGATGTTAAAAATACAGAGCTGTGGTATTGTCTTGACAGCACTTGCGGGGCGGCTTTATGTTTTTTCTTCCTGTGTCACTGAGAAGGCAGATTCTTGCATATAGTTTGAGAGCCGATCCTTTTTACATAAGTGTGAACAGTGCACTTCGGTAGGGGGAAGATTGTTATTCTCATATTGATTCCAGGAACTTTAATCCATTTTTGACAGTTTGCGACATCTCTCTGTCTGGAATCCTCCTGACGTCCTTGTTTGTTATGTATTTTATTCATCTGATTTCACACACAGACACACATGGGCTTCAACACTTGCAGAAATGCAGTATTGATCCTTTCTATCCATACTTCAGCGGGAGACAATGATGAGAACCTACATTGGTATGCTTTTCTCGCGCGTCCTCATGCTGATACAAAATCCATTGATTAGGCTTGATGCTGGTGTTTCAAACAAGACTTTAGTCACACATCCCGCCGTCTCAGAATGAAAATAAAAAAAATATCTGTTGCTTACTGTACATAGAAGGACTTTCTGGCGTCTTATACAGTGAATCAAAGCCTAACATCAGCGTCAGCATTTTAATATGAATGATATGAACATATACGATGGTGCAGACAAATCCAGTGAGCAAAACCTGTTCTTCTTTCACCTTATATTTGCCCTCTGACACAGACTGCATGTCACACGCAAAGACAACAAAGGCTGTCTCGATACTTTTATCTCCGCTGGCTGAGAAAATGCAAAGAAAGCCATGTGACTCAGAGAGAAGACTTGAAAAAGGTGTGTCTGTGTCTGTGAGAGAAAGACAGAGAGAGTTGTCTACACAGTGATTCATTTAACTCTAGTCTCTTTCTCTCCTCCTCCAACATGCCGCTCACAACACACATACAAATAACGATAGCATACATGCAAGTACATTAGGTGAACTGATAATTAAAGGTGCAGTGTGTAGAATTTAGTGGCATCTAGCAGAACAGACTTGGCAGAAAGGGAATATAATTCATACGTATGTTATAATTAGTATATAAGCCCTTTATATGTACATAGGGAGCAGGTCCCCTTCCACAGAGCCTGCCATGTTCCTACAGTAGCCCAAAATGAAAATGAAAATGAAGCCAATGCGGAAGTGCCAAAAACCTGCATTCTATCTAATGGCCAGCAGGGGGCGACTCCACTGGCTGCAAAAAGAAGTCTGCTTGTATGGAAGTCTATGAGAAAATGACCCTACTTCTCTCTTGATTTATTACCTCAGTAAACACTTTCCTGATGAGTGTATGGTTTCAGTCGCTAGTTTCAAGTCTTCTTCAATCCAGCATGATGTTCATTTTGTAAATTATGGCCCCATTTAGAGGAAAATAGATGATAAAGCAGCGTATGCTTTTGTTGACTGTAAGTTGACTGTAACATTGTGGTCGCCTAGAAACAGTCTTGTTCAGCGTTTAGTTGTAATAAAACACCTATCACTGAGTCAGATTATCAGTTTTTCTGATGAGTACATTTTGTTCTAATGTTTTTAGGCCTGTTTTTCGCTAGCGAAAATTAGCCTTAGCATTAGCATTATCACTGTTAACCATAGATTGTAAATGCACCGTGCTAACCAAGCTAGCAGCTATGGTCAGCTCCACCCTCTTGTCCAAATATGGTCATTTCTGGCTCCAAAAATCAAACATGGTGATGACCAAATCCAAGATGGCGATGGTCAAATCGCTCCACTGGAGGCTTCAAAACCACAGTTAACAAACCAATGGGTGACGTCACGGTGACTACGTCAATATTTTTTACAGTCTATGTTTCCCCTACACGCTTTAAAGGGAGGGGTGACATTTCACATTTCTTTCTTATTAATTCATGTTTGTGCATATGGGAATTAACCATTGACACATTTGTTAACCATCTCAGTTTACAGTACAGATCTGGTATGTTCATATCATATAACGAGGCCGCTGTGCATCACATCTCTTACACCTTCCTCCTCGTGCTTCAAGTTTTCCATCTTTTCCACTTTCTTTCAGTTCTTTCTTTTCCTTATCTGCACAGCCTCACCATCCCACCTCGCACAAAAAAAGAAAAATTGTGATGACACAGTGTTGATGTTTCACAGGCACACTGCACTGTGGGAGAGACTAACAGACACATGCACATGCACACAGAGTTCCACTGCTGTCACACCAAAGCTCACCCCCTCATTATCACAGTTTCCTATTTTCCTGTCTGTGATTCGTCGCTGCCTTTCTGTTATACTTCTACTGTAAGTCATGACATGCATAATGTAAAGCATTGCTCACTTTTCAGTGTAAATAATCATTACCAGCAGGATGTGATGTGCATTTCTGCCGCTAAGTAAACAAATGATAATCAGGATTCATTTCATTAATATTTTTTTTTTTTTTGTAATTGTGTCAACTCCACCCTTCTGCTTTAAAAATGCAGAGGGGTGATTCAGTCACACATGGGAATATCACTCCTCTCCTTCATAGCTTATTGTAAAATGTATTAGTGTGTGTGTATGTGCTTATGAAAACGTACAATTATACCTTTCATCAAAACATTAACATATATTAAGACAGATGTTCAAGAAGAGCCAATAATGGGAGTGATGGTGGTCTATGAAGTTATATTGTAATTTCATTTCAACTTTGAGCAGCCTCTCTCACTACACCTCTCTCATTATTGGCTCCCTCGGGACAGCCCGCTCTTGATGCATGCATAAATCTGGCACTTAATTGCTGTTATTGTAATTCTAAAATTGTTTTCTCTGAAAAAAAAGAGTCCTTTCCAAACTAGAATGTAGTAAAATGCTGTCTTCAAAATAAGCCATATTAATAGATTTACCAATTCATAAAAAATGGTGTTAAATAGTCAATATTATGGCGTTCTTATCTGTGCCTTGCAACAAAACCACCAGTGGCAGGCACCAAGGTCTTCAGTGCTATCTTCCTGCAATTAAACCGCCTTTGAATAACCTCACTATGACACTAGGGCTATAGGCTATTGTCATTCGACATAACCACCCCATATTCACAGTGACAGTAACCTTTATCAATGGAATACAGTGATTTAACACAAGGCTCAACACCTATCAGAGTTACAATACACTGATTGTAGAGACATGAATACATAGTGATCAAAGATGCACCACTATTACACAGTATGACAGGATGCTGCATCACAAATAGACACCACATAGCCCAAATTACCAAAGAAACAAGAACAAACTCACAACAACCAGTCACTATTACTCATACGACCACCAAGCAAGCGAAAATGCCGTAAAACACAAGTAACACAATCAGGATTCAACAGGCGACCGCACAGATTCCAGCCAAGAGTTTTCACCCAGAAATGACACAGAGGGAAAGTCTGATTGGATAAAAGCTCTAATTTATATGAGAGAGTAGCAATGAAATTACGTTAATAGACTGATGGGAACAAACTTTGCAGAACACATAAAGCATTAATGAAAATATATATTAAATTATAAAAATATAATTTTCTGATTCTAATCCCTCGGCCAGCTGGCCCTGACAGCCCGCCACTGAACAAAACACATATTTTGTTTGTTGCCCCTGGGGAGCTCTGGACTAACGTGCATTTTATGATCCTCAAGTGTATTCATAAATATTTCATACTTTCATTTCACACTGTGAGTGTGAATCTGTGTGAATGCAGCCTTGCAATGGAGTGCTGACCTGTCTGGGCTGAATTCATATCTCTTGCCCCCGTGCATGCTGAGATGGGCTCCCCGTTCCCCTATTTCACATCAGTATGGTTTTATGTAAGCAGTATTTGGTAAAAAAAAAAACTACAAAAACTTGAATATGAGTTTAAAAAATATATTTTTATTATTGAAGATAGATCGGAACAGGCTGGATAAAATTTAGGTGGACAAAGTTTATGCCTTCCGGATAGATTTTGAAAAGGTGACAACAGGTTCAAGTATGTATAAAGAAGCTGCTTATTGAGTAAAATCAATGACTCAAGGAAAGGATGAGTTATATAACTGATTAATAAATGCCTGTCTGGAAATATTTTGAAGGTTATGACAAATGTTTGCCACAGGCTGTAACGATAAAGTCAGATCACAATACCTCCTTAATATCCCATTGACTCTAGGTGCCATGGCTGCAGATGAAATTTTTTCAACTTGAGTGAAAATTAATTTATTTTAGTTGTATTGAGTCTTTATTTCACTCTTATGACTCAGTGGATGAACTGACATTAGAGAAGGTAGGATGGAGTCTGCAAAAAAAAAAATCAGAGTTGACTTTCAAAAGCTCACAGCTGATTCATTTGTCGGCTCGACATATGTATTATCACACTTAAAAATCACAAAACACCGTGCCGTGATGTAAGCTATATTAGATAGTTACACCCCTGTCACAAAACATCATTTCTAAAAAAATGCCTCTGGAGTAAATTGCACTTTTCGTACAATATGATATTCCATCCAGTATGAGTCATTCTGTTCGAGCCACATCATTCCTGTCATACAGCAGCAGGCCACCGTGCTGCCACTCTAACCCCTTTAACAGGCTCTGGTGACTGTTGTCCTGAAGCTGATGAGGGTGTAGCGACGGAGCGGGAAAGACAAAGACAGAGAGGAAGAGCTGGAGGCTCACAGAACCCCAACAGCAATGAAAGGTCATCAGCAGAAATGTACTATCGATCCGGCGCCATCCGCAGAAGACTCGCTGTTTCGCCTCGGCTGCACATGCACACACACACACATGATTCGTATGCTCATGGGTGCATGCAGACGGAAGCACAGGTATTCATTTTGCAGGGTGACATGAGAGAATGATGTGACATGAGGAAATAAAGCCATGGGCAAATAGAGGCACAAGTGCACACGTAGACTTGTGTAAGTGATATAAAGAGGTTGTTAGAAAGGCAGAAAACAAGAAGGTGTTTTATCAATCAGCCGAATGTCCTGTGCCCCCCAGAAAGCCGTAATGGTAAAGAAGTAGCCACAAAACCTTTTGAGCAATTTCACAATTTCTCAGTACTTCTCCTTTTATTGCTCTGTCTATTTGTTGTAGTTTAAGAGAAAAGCCATAAGGTTTTAACAGCCCTATTTATTCTTTTTTTCATGAACCCTGGTTCTGGGCAGGCTAATAAAAATGGATTGTGTCTCTGGAGTACTGCCTGTATACTCTGTCTCAGGGGCCAGAGCTCCTCTGGGGGAATTTAACTTTCACAGGTGATAGGAATGGATCGCTGATATAGACAGAGAATTGCTTGAAAAAACACCAACTACCAATTTACAATATACACTAAATGAAGTTCTGCCTGTGTGAGGCCGTGATCGTCGTTCAGGAAATCTTTGCCACACAAGCACATAAGCGAGCACGAGCACATTTCATTATTGCGTTTTAAAAGATTTCAACACTCGAGCGGTTTTTAACTCAGCGTTGGAATTAGATCATTTAAAGCCTTGTTATCTCCGCTAGACAAGCCGATGCTTTGGTTAACATTAAAGTGCAATTCATGTACTTGTGTGGTGCCTAAGAAAGAGAAAGTGAGTCCGGGCTTAACTTCAGTAAAATAAGATTTAATACTCAGGTAGAGCATGTCATGAAATAAGATTGACAGCCTTTGCTGCAGGAGCTATTGTGTCGGTACTGAGCCCCAAGTGTAGGACTGGCATGAAATCCACAAATCACCAAGGAAAGCAGCCACTGCAGTAAAGCAGAATTTGCCACGGAGCTTCTAGTCATGGAATTAGAGCAACAGTAGCAGGTCAGGCCCCTGAAGTGTCTGTCTGGAAGGAACACTTGGACGTTTTTACATTGTGATTTTTCTTTGCAACAGCACAGGAACAAAAGTTTCTGCGGTGTATGAGTACCGTTCGACTACTTTAAAGATGGTTTTCTATCATTATTTGAATCTCTGAAATTCCAATAATATACTTAACTTTAAATTACAAAGGCGTTTTTTTTTTATGTCAATGAAAAGGTACAAGCCCTCAGAGAGGTATAATATGTAGGTTAACTAACTCAAAGACTACAGGATTAGCTCATCCTAGAAGCCTCATCAGTTCTGCTGAATGGTGAGTTTGAAGGAAGGTGTAGTCCAGGCATTGATTTCCCACAAATCAGTAGAAGTGAAGCCTTTTTGATAGGAGGCCAAACATTTTTACCCATTCATGCATCGTGGTCACTACAATGGACAGCTATTAAAAAGCCATTTCCTTATATATGCATGGGGGTTTTAATGGTATAGTTGCACATCAGCCAACACAGTGGACTCTAGTGTGTCATCCCATACGCTGCCATCCATTGGCCAGCCTTTGTAAGTGCAACATAAATTTCTCAAAACCATAGACTGTAAAAGCTCAAAACCAAGATGGCCGCCTGCTAGAGGGAAATGCTCAACAGCTCAGGAATATCTTGCCAATCCTTCTATAGTAATAGACCCTTGCAGGTAAATAAAATTTTGTAACATCAAGTAACAACTAAGCAGTAATACAATTGTTAAAATTTCAAAGTATTGATTTTAAGTTGGGAAAAAAATTAATCATCTGTCCACTAAGTTGGACAAACTCTTTGAAAAATGCGTGTTTTTCATGCCTAAAGAGGAATAAAAACACTCAGGAAAAAAATCCTGACAGGTTATCATAATTCATGCATGAAAGGTTAAAAAGGACTTAAATTCAGTCACCTTTGACTAAGTGTTTCTTGATTGCTCTTTAAAAAGCTCAATATCTTACACCTAAAACAACATAAAGCTGAGAAATGTACATTATTCCTGCAGCCTATGGATAACTTACCAGTTTAACTGTGTCACGAATTCCCTCCTCAAAAAAAAGCTAATCTGCACTCCAACCTGAAATGATCACCACATTTAAAGAATATACAGAATATACCTCTTAAAGGATTACACTGGTATTTTGGCAAATACCATTGTACAAAGAGAAGATTAATTGCAGTTTCGGCCCTGTAGGAGCACCTATCACTTTGTTTTCTTGTATCTCAATATTTCACAAGCATTATATAATATGTGCTGTGTGGGGATCCAGTATTTAATGCTGGATATTGGCATAGGACAAGGTGTTTTTGTGAGGACTAGATAGTGTCTTTTTTAGGATTTCAACAAAACAGAGTCATGGGAAGGTTCAGTGGACAGGTTTGGACTTAAATAGCAAAATTAAAGTGATTAAAACATCATAACCATTTATGTGAAAGCCCACTTTTTAAATCCTCCGTGCGTGTTGGTATTTTGCTTATTAATTAGCGAGACAGATCAAACTATATATTCAATTAATTCGATGCATAAAAAGGCCACTTTTGCCCGTTTAGCTGAAAACTTAAGGCCTCGGATGACAAAGCTGCTGCATCTCTCAGCCCTCACACCCCAGATCTAGACAAGATCCACACACAATCACTGAGCGACTGCATCATGAAGTACTTGGTCATGAGATCAGCTCCTATCGAGCCTGATGGTCTGAATCCAGTTGACTCAGTCTTCTCTGGTTGAACGGAACCAATTTATCCAGCGACTCTGCCCAGGTCCTGGCCCTAGATGTGTGTGTGTGACTGAAAGTGTGTGTGCATGTCTGACAGACAGAAAGAGCATGAAAGTACTTTCGACAACAGTGGCGATAGGACACACACACACACACATAGGCGCACACACACGCACAGGGCAGGGTGAAGTGGCTGGCCTGCTGCAGCAGTAATGGGCCTTCTCAGTCCAGCTGAAACACTCTCAGCTGGGAAATTGATTCTCCTGAGGTTCCCATTCCATTTGTGTGTGTGTGCTATTTATCTATCTATCTATCTATCCATCCATCCATCCATCTGTCTACCTGCCTACAGCACCGAACCCCAAAGGCGGCCTGCAGGCTAGGTCCGGCTCGCAAGATCCAAATGTTTGGCCCGCGTTGACCCATTGGCACTTACCGTGAACGCACCTGTCATTACATGTGAAATAAAGTATGCACTGCTCTACCTTATTGTGACCTCATCCCACATCGTACACTCAACCTATGACCTACTGCACGCTCCCTACAGTCGACTCGACAGCGTCACTCACCAGCTTAGCCACCTGTCATCTAAGCGAATTATTACCAGTAAGTCACAGGCAATCAATAACTGCCCCGAGAGCAAGATGGCCTTCATGAAAAAGCACAAAGTCAACCAGGAAAACCGTCAGTTCAAATCTGACTGGACTGATCAGTTTTGTTTTACCGGACCACGCCGATGCTAAACCGACATGCTTGATATGCATGCAGACCCGTAGCTGTCTGCAAAGCAGATAATCTAAAGCGGCGTTTCAACACTATGCATGCTGCCAGTTTTAATGCCAACTACCCTCAGGACTGTCACAACACAACACAGGCCCGACATCAGGATCGCTTCATCCCATCGCGCTCACTTCTCTCACTGATTGGTTAGTGAACATCCAGTTATTTTGTCCATTTGTCAGTCTTATTGTGGTGTAATAATAATTTATATCAACAATAATACCAATAATTTAATTTGTATAGCACTTTTCATACTCCACATGCTGCAGAGTTTAATTAAAAAGAACAGATGAAATGAGAGAACAGAAACAGTGGAAATGGCAGGATTCCTAAAACAACAGCAAGCTATAGTTGGCAAAATTTAATACAACAATTAAATAATATAAAAAGAAATTAAAATAATTAACAAAAATAAAAGCAAATTATATTGGTTGTCACAAGAAAAGCAAATAATACAATTTGGTATTTATAGCCTGATATTATTTGGTAAGCACGTATTTAAGTGACAAACTGAAAATCTCTCTCTGTTTGTCTCTACCTGTTTGTCTTCCTGTGTGTGTTCGTAAATAATTAAATGGTTGGTTTTGGACATTTTGTCTCAAGAGTGCATTTTTTTTTCTTGTGTGACCCTCAACACAAGGTTTGGGAATCCCAGGCTTAAATTATTACTACCACCACTACTACTACTACTGCTACTACTGCTAGTAATACTACTACTAATAATAATAATAATGGTAATAGCAGCAACAACAACATCTGCACATAAAACAACTTTTACTGGGGCAATGGAAACCTCAGGCAAATGACACTTTTCACACTTTCTTGTCCAACACATTCATTTTCTCACGCAGTGGAAAACAAATCCATAACTGATAATGTTATGACACTGACAGCGCACAGACAGACAAGACAGAGCAGCACAGTGCAACAGCAGCACAGACAAACGGAGGGAAAGCGAGAAATATACACAAATCTATATTGTAATGCATTCTCCTGCATGCTGCTCAGAGTAATCTCAGTCAGCTGTCTTTTTAGCAGCACAACGGCGTCTCTCCCTCTCCTCTTGTGCTGTGTGCACGCTGAAAGGAGTGACAGTGAGTTACTATGGTTACGGGGATGCTCTGTGTCTCTGTCGATCTGAAACTTTCTTGTGATTCCCAGTAATAGGGTTTTAGGTAACCATACTACCATTTTAGGCTACATAATGTTTTTTTTTTATAAATATAGTTTCAAATATGAATAAGCCATAAATGCTAAATAGGGCGACATAAAGTAAAGTAATTTGCTAACTTTCACTGTTATGTAACTCATGACGCCACTTTTAAGCAGAACAGACAAAGCAACAAGGATAAAACCTTCTTCAACAATACATAACAAGCCCATGTCCTCTTTTGTTTTTGTTTCTGACAAAAGTATAAACCACTTTTCAGCGCTAAGTAGAAAGTCCACATGCTCCCGAGTCTCACAACTGCTGGGATGTTTTCCTCAATTGCAGCCATGTGTTTTGAATCCCTCCATACGCTGAAAATATTGACTGCATGTGCTCAGTGTAGTGTAATACCACTTTGGCTAAACGTCGTTCACCACACTAACCAATGTGGAGTACCTGGTGATGGAGAGAGTGGGTTGCCACTATAAATACAGAACTGTCTGATTCACATAGCGCCTATGTGGCGCCTCTCATTCATCATCTATTGTCCTTCAAC